>NW_006159822.1:284108-293120 GCF_000334495.1 Tupaia belangeri chinensis | reverse complement strand
ATTCCTGCAAGATTAGGCTTACTTGACTAAAGGTCTCGTTATGACAACTCATCTTGGTGCTGGTTCCATCTTCGGAGAAGATGGTATAGGAAAGAAAATGTAGGGCTTGCTTTTGATCAGAGAAAAGGAGGGCAGAGGACTCCTTCTGCACCTGCCTATTCCCAATTGACTTCAACCCCAAATAATCCTTATGTCTAAACTGCATATTTGGGGGTGCATATTCTGATCCCCATCAATGATAATTATGTGATGGTGAAGGTTTGTTGAGTGTAACAAATGCACCACCCCGATGCATGATGTTGATATTAGGGAAAGTTGTTCATGTATGGGGCAGAAGACGGGAACTCTCTACTATTTGCCCAGTTTTGCTATGAATCATGCTAAAATAAAGTCTATTTAAAAAATTAAATTGAAAAGAAAAACAAATATAAACTTATGTAAATAGGAGTTTTAGTTGAAAGGACTATTGCATAAGGGGAAATGGGACCATGGCAATAGGAAGAACTTTCTGACTGTAAGATCTGCAAACATCACAGAGCACAGGCAGAAACAAAATAATTCTCTTACTACAGAGAATTGTAAGGCTTTTTACTGTATTCTAAATGTCTTAGATCCCATCATAAGTCACCTGGATGGTCATCAGTCCTCATCATTAGGGACATCTGTAGTGTTTTAAGCATGCCTGCATTCTTTATGGGGAAGAGGACAGACCGTAATCTAAATATAAGTGATGCAAGGAATAATTTTTAGGCTTGATAGAATCTCTGGAACTGCCCTTAAATATCCCTTAGGTTTATATTTGCTCTTGTTTCTTTCTTTTTTTTACCTGCTCCAATGCACTTAACAGAGTGTATGCATGCAAGAAAATATTTTTGTTTTAGAGAGATTTTTTGCTATAGGGCATGCGCACTCACTGGCGAGACAGATAGAAAATGAGAAATCACCCCCAGAGGGACAGCCACACTGCAATCCCTTCTCCTTCATTCTCCTCTTGGGATTTTCGGTATGCATTCACATGTGCCCAGCATGAATTATAAGCTGCCGGGTCCAGGATTCAAACTGTAGTTGACTACATTGGAGTTCAGTGATATAACCATTACACTATTTGCTGGTCCCAATTAAGCTATTATTGCTATAGAAGTAATTTTTTGGAGAGAATAAATCTTTTGTCTGATTTATTATTTAGTAGCTCTGAAAACTATATTTCTTTTATTTTTTTAATTGCCAGAGGGTGTGTGTACTCACTAGAGAGAGACAGAGAGATGGGAGAAAATACCCCTGATGGGATGTGGTCATATTGCCATTTCCCTGTCTTGTTGGACATACATACCTAGCACAGTTTTCAAGCTGTCAGGGCCAGAATTCAAAATTCTTTATTTCACCTTCTGAAAGAGAATCCAGAAAAAAATACTTCCAGCTAAAACATTTAGAAAGAGCTGTACTTTTACACAATGTGTATGTAACAAATAGTATATAATTGTTTACACGAATTTTTAAAGAATATTTGCTGATAAACATGCATTTTATCTTATGTCATACCTTTTCCATCTATTTTTAACTCCATTTTAATGTGACAATAAGAAGCAACCTTTTACCATTGTTATAAAACCTTCATCTTTTGGGATCAGCAGGTAGAATTGTGGTTACTTCATTGGATTCCACATGACCATCTCCAGAGTTTGAGTCCTGGACCCAGCAGCTTTAATTATACACTGGGTTTGTGTCTGTGCATGCCCAGAATCCAAGAGGAGAATAGAGGAAAAGGGACTGTGGTGTGGCCATCCTCCCGGAGGATGATTTCTCACTTTCCTTCTCTCACTGGCTCTCTCTAGTGAGTGCATACATCCTATGACAAGAAAACTTTAAAAAAAAAAATGCATCTTCTGTTAGGAAGAAGCTTTACAAAATACATCAAAATATTACAAAGAATAATAACATTTCAGTCAAGTATTGGATCCAATATAAAATGTTTTAAAAGTCACCTTTACATTTTAAGTATTAGTTGTTATTTTGTGGATACTTAAATTTATTTGTTTATTTTAAAATTTGCTACAGGGCATATGAACTTAGAGACAGAGGAGAATGTGAGAAAGCAAGCTTCCAAGTCCAGGACTTGAACTGTGGCCAGCTGTGTGGGAATCCAGTGTCTTTAACCACCATGCCACCTGCTAGCCCCGTGGATACTTGAGTTTAAATGTCTTAAATGACTTCATTCTATTCTTGCTCAAAGTACCATGTAAGGAAATCTCCACAACAATGAGAAGTGTAATTTCACATGTCAAGTAGTCTTCTGATAATTCAGAACTTTTTTCTGACTTCTTGTCATATCAAATCATATCATTATTGTTTTATATACCTCATAATATGGCTGATAAAGCACTCTTACCGTGTCACATTCTTATCATTTGCCTGGCTTTTGTATCATTAGCATTATTTTCCATTTGTCTCTCTTCGCAGAATTATTTTAAAGGCATTTGTCCATTCTGAAGTTTATTTAAGCTATAACTAAATAATATATTATTTAAATCAGCCTAACCAGGTACATTAAACTAAACCCTATCACAAGATGCCAACAGTAACTGTATGAGTGAGGATTCCTCTGGAAATCTTTCCAGACTGTAGAGCTCTCTTTCTTCTTCTGAAGTGTCTTTTCTGTTTTTCATGGCAGATCAACTGAAAGCATCAGTGTTTATGTGTAATTAAATATAAATACAACTCAATTTGTTCTATGGTCTGAATGTGCTTGTCGTTCCAAAACTCGCATGTTGAAATCTAATCCCTAATGTGCTGGTATTAAGAGGTGGAGCCTTTGGAAGGTGACTAGGTCCTGAGGGTGGAATCCTTGTGAAAGGGATAACTATTCTTATAAAAGAGGCCAGAGGGAGTTTGTTTGGCCCTTCTGGCATGGCAGGATACATAGAAGTCATCAACTATGAGGAACAAGCCTTCACTAGACACTCAGTTTGCCAGAGCCTTGATGTTAGACTTCCTTGCTCAAACTGTGACAAATAAAGTCCTGTTGTTTGTAAATTACTCAGCCTAGTTATAACTATAACAGAATAGAACAGAGCCTGCACAGAACAAGCAAATTTATTTCCTTTAGATAGCAACAATTGAAGAATAATTTTAACACAGAAACAAAAGAGAAAATAGACAGATGTGATTTCACCAAACTAAAGTGTTTTTGCACAGCAAAAGAGGTCATTACAAAATGAGAAGACAACTCACGAGATGAAAAAAGTATTTGCAAACCATATATATGTAAAGGATTACTATCTATAGTATGTAAGGAATTTCTACAACTCAACAGCAACAACAAAAAAACAAAACAACAAAATAACTACATTATACATGACCCTTGTAAAGGAATAGATGCTTCTCCAAAAAGGACATATAAAATAACCAATGGGCATATGAGAAGGGACAAAATCACTAATCACGAAGAACATACAAATTAAAACCATATAAAATAACCAATGGGCATATGAGAAGGTACAAAATCACTAATCACTAAGAACATACAAATTAAAACCATAATGAGATAAATAGCAAGTAGTGGTCTCAAGGATATAGAGAAAAGAGAACCTTGTACAAGTTGGTAGGAATGTAAATTGGTGCAGCCTCTATGGAAAAACAGAATAGCAGTTCTCAAAAAAACTAAAAATAGAACTACCATGTGGTCCAATAATTCCACTTTTTGATATATCCACAAAGGAATAGCAATCAAGATTTCAAAGAGGTATCCGCACTCTAAGGTTCATTGCAGCATTATTCACAACAGGTAAGACATGGAAGCAACATCGATTTCTATCAATAGAAGAATGGATAAAGAAAATGTGATATGTACAGGCAGTACAGTATTACTCAGCCTCAGCCTTCATAAAGAAAGAAATCCACGAGACCAGCAATTGGCATAATGACTATGTTGCTGGACTCCATGTAGTCTATCGCAGTTCAAGTTCCAGATCCAGTGGCTTAAACTCACACCAGGTGTGTGTGCGTACCCAAGATCCCGAGAGGAGAATAGAGGAGAAGGGATTGTTGGAGTAGCCATCCTCCCTGGGAAGTGATTTCTGTCTTTCTGTCTCTCTGTGTGTTTCTGGGGAGCGCATACACCCTATAGCATAAACCTCTCCTCCTACCCCCACCCCCAAAAACAAAAAAAAGAGAAAGATATCCTGTCATCTGTGACAACACAGATGAACGCAGAGGACATTCTACTAAATAAAATATACCAATATACCTGACATAGGAGAACAAACAGTACATGATCTTGCTCACAAGGGATCTTCAAATGCATATTATGAAAAAGCTCTGCATGGATTTCAAAAATAATTATATCAAAAGAAACTTGTAATTGAATTCATTTTTCCCATGAACTTTTTGGAGTACCCTTGTATATAAGGAATCTAAAATAGTAAATTCATAGAAACAGAAAGGAGAATGGTAGTTACCAGGGGCAGGGGGAAGGGACAAATGAGGAGCTACTGGTCAAAGAATACAGAGTTTCAGTTATTTATATCAAGTTGTAGAGATTTGTTGTTCAGCATAGTGCTAATAATTAATGATATTTTATTGTATATTTAGAAATTTACTAAGAGAGATCTTTTTAATTTTTAAAACTTTTTAAAATTCATATTTTTTTTTCAGTTTTTCTTTATTTACATGTAATCACAGTACATCTTTACATTATACAACATGGCATTTCCCAGCATGAACACAGTGCATATTAGTCAAGTCAAAGACATTACCACATACGTTATCAACAGCAGATAACTTTGTTTTTGTGTCTATTAAATGTGTTATTTGGTTTTTTTTCTGATCTCCTCCTTTCTGCCTCCTATTATCCCCCACACGTTGTCTCTAGTATCTACAGTTGCCCTCCCTACTACTATACCTTCTGATTTTTCAGTTTCTGCTATAGTGTGCAGATATTCAGTATATATTCAGTGGGGACATACAAAGTTTATCTTTCATAGTCTGCCTTGCTTTGCTTAGCATTAAGTCTTCCATATTCATCCACTTTGTATCAAATGTCAGGCTCTCATTGTTTTTTATGGCTGAGTAATATTCCTATGCTAAGTGTTCTTATAGTATAAATAAATAAAACAGGAAAATCATAGAGATAATAGTTGTTTATGGCATTTTCTATGGTAATATCAACAATTTCACAGGTATTTACTTTCATCATACTCTTCACACTGTATACATTAAATATGTGCAGCTTTTCTTGTATCAAATATACCACAATAAAGTTGTTAAAATAATTTTAATACTTTATTTTCAAGATCAAAGATCATCTTTCATTATCTACTTTGGAGATTATTGGGTTAGATCAGCAGTTGATAATTTCTTTTTTTTATAAAAGATAGACAATTAATATTTTAGGCTTTGTCACTCTGACTTAAAACAGCCATAGAAAATAAATAAATGGATGAGCATGCCATATTCCAATACAATTTCATTGACTGAAATAGGAATGTCAGATTTGTTCCATGGGCTGTACTTTGCCAACCTTTCCTTTGAATGATTACTCGTGGAATGACTCATTCACGGTAGCAAGCACTACTAAGACACTGGGCTCCAAAGGCCGGAACCACACAGGAAATGGGAAACCCAGGTTTGCTTTGTAGTCCAACCCAGAAGCCTGATGTGGTGGCATGTACCTGTAGTCCTACCTACTGTGGGGGTACTGAGGTAGGGGGATCAAGACACAAAGAGACTCTATCTTATACCTCAATTGCTTAGTAAGGATTATTTACCACATTTATGTTGTTGTCTAATAGTAAAAGATTTAACCTCCACTACTACATTTATAAATAAATAAATAAATAAATAAATAAATAGAATAAAATAAAATAAAATAAAATAAAGACAGAAACCATGGAGTCAAACTTGGATTGAAAGTGACAAATAAGGAGCTGGCAGGTGGTGTCATGGTTAAGGGGGCTGGACTTCCACATGGCTAACTGTGGTTCAAGTCCCAAACCTGGCAGCTCACTTTTTCACTTTCCTTCTCTGTCTTTGTCTCTCTCTGGTCAATTTTTAAAAACAGGATAATGACAATGAATAAAATTAAATACAAATAATTCTTTAAAAATAAAGAAAGAAAGTGATAAATGAAAAACTCTGATCTGTAAAAAGGATTTGTGACCTGTAATAACCTGTAAATTCTATGAGGATGAAAAACAAGGGTTGAATGAGTAAGGGATTGAGAGACCTATAAATGCTGAAGGTGAGAGTTAATAACTATGATGCCATTGTTTAAGGATTCAAATGTTAAAAAAAAAGAAAAAAAATTATGGATGATAGCAGAAGCCAGAGTTAGGCCACGGTGGCTGAAATGGAGTGAAGGCAGAATTGGTTTAAGTTGAGAAGACCTGGGAATGGATGACCTGATAATTGAAATTTGGTGGAAGGGATATCTAAAGTTCCAGAGAGATGATTTAATCATCCCTGCTTGAACTAACAGTTTTTTTTTTAAAATAAACATTATGGGGCTTGTAATATTTAGGAAGTTGAAGAAATAACTGTATTATTTAGTCAGATAACCTTAAGGCAGAGAAACTCCCCAGAGGCTGACCATTCTTTCTCATTAGGTGCTGGAGATAGAGCAATAAATTTACAGTCATGAAATTTTCCCTCAAAGAGCAATGTGGTGCCTGCTTTGAGAAGTTCATAATTTAGGGAAGCATATAATGTACAAATATGCAGCTCAGGCATGTAACAAGATACCATAGACTGGGTGGCTTAAATAACAAAATTTATTTCTCACAGTTCTAGAGAATCTAAAATCTAATCACAAGGTGCCAGTACTGAAGTTCCTGGTGGGGGCCATCTTCCTGGGTTCCCTCTTGCTTTGTCCTCACATGTCATGGAGAAAGAGAGCTAGCTTGGTTTCTTCCTCTTCTTAAAAACATTTATACCTCATTGGGTATAAACTGAGGCACTCTGTGCCTCAGTTTACTTAGTAGTTTACCATTAGACTGTGAGCTCCTTGAGGGACTTTTCATAATCACTGTTATATTCCAGCACCTTGCACCCATCAAAAGTGCTCAATAAATGTTTGCATACACACACATGCACACACACACACACACAAGGACACTAATCCCATCACAGGGACCCTACAATCATGATATCATCTAAAACTATTTTTGACCCAAAGATGACTCTACCTGAAATATTGTATTTGGGTTAGGGCTTCAACATATAAGTTTTAGAGGAGCATACACTTTCAATCTATAACAAACTGATGCATTAAATAGTACTTATAGATCATAAAATGTTCTGTCAATTGAATAAACATAGAAGTAAAGATAGAATGAGTTGGGGTGGGCACTTCTATGACGGTGGTCAGGATGTTCTTTCTGACAAGGTGACATTTCAGCAGACATTTGGAAGATGAGAATCCACATTGTGCTTGGAAAGAATATTCCAGACAGAAGGAGCAATAGAACTATGGTCTTGAAACAATAGAGAGCCTGGCATGTTCCAGAATCTACCAGGACGTTGCTGAAGCAAGACTGTCTGGGTGTGAATAATAGCTCTTCCACACACCAGCTCTGTGCCTCATTGTCCGCATCTATAAAATGGGGAGACATGAGCTTAATTCCTAGTCAGTGGGTGTGCACAAATCACTTGGCACTGTGTATGTCACAGATCCTGGTGAAGTGTTAGCTTCAATTAGCTCACACTTTAAGAGAGTCACTGCTGTGATCATAGTAAGACTTTCATTCCTATTGGGCCCACCATGGAGAATGCTCTTCATTTTTCTTAAGCCTCCCTAATCAAAGGACTGACATTGAGAACCAACTCAGATCTGCCAGCATTTCTCCTTCTTCTGGAGCTGTCATAGGGTGTGAATTGCTGCCTAAATCTGTCCTGGCCTTTGTCCAAGATCTGTTGCTACAAGTGACATTAGAATGTCCTGTTTTCAGCCTCACAGAATATGGGTGTGGAGCAGGAGCCACAGTGAGGTTCTGAGTTTAAGTGAACGCGGTTTGCAGCCACTTTCTTCTCACCTTGATCTTACCTCAGAGAATCAATTGTTTGTATAGCTTTCAGTCTGCAATTTGCTTCTCTCTTCTATCTATACTCATCTCTGTTCTCCCATCACTAGTCCCACTGCCTGCCTCTACTAGAATGTTGTGCCTGGCTCCTCCTGTATTCCATTATGGATTTTAGTTTAAGAGATCTCTCCTAAAGGAATCCTCCCCAGTATCTCCCACCTCCCTTTACCCCAACGGCTGGGTTCCAGGACCCTTTCATAGTCTCCATTGTGTCCCACGCATCTCATCACCTATCATAGTACTTTCACATATTCTTAGTCTTTCTCTTCCCTTAGAATGTGTGCCTTGTGACCAGGGCTCCATGGACTGAATCTTATTTATTGTTGAATCTCCAGTGACGGCAACCATGGAGCTGCAACAGTAATTCTGTGCTACACAATACAGAAGCTATATAAGAAGGTCCCAGGTTCACATCCCAATGTTTTCCTGTACATGCCAGAAATATGCAGGTGATCCTGGTTGTCTGAAGCTGGAGCTGGATCTCAGCATGGGAACTATGTTGGAGGCATATCTCTTTCTCTCTTTCTCTTTCTCTCTTTCTCTGTCTATCTTTTCCTCTTTCTTCCTTTCTCATGGAAAAAATAAATACATAAACTAAAACAAGACAAACCTAAGTCCAGTGTTGACTGACCATGGCTCTTGGTATACAGATGTTCATAATATTTACTGAAAGAATGAATGAATGATGACTAAATTAGTATCTCCTCTATTTTTTTTATACTTTAGACACCCTCACTCCTTAACTCCTCATCCTCAGTGCCTGATTATCTCCATGCAAATCCCTAAAGCATCTTTTTTTTTTTCTCACCTTCAAGTCAATCTGCTCTATTGTTAAGCTGTTCTATTCTTAGGAAAAATACATTATTTTAGCAGAAACTTCACTCCAAGCATCTTCTAGCTTTAGGGATTAATTCTGCCATCTGGAGCAAAACAAGCCTAC
>NW_006159822.1:278437-284077 GCF_000334495.1 Tupaia belangeri chinensis | reverse complement strand
TCCCTTTCCCTTATAAGATAATCTTGCTATACCTATGACAGTTTTTTAAAAATATTTTTAATTGGCAAGCAATAGTAGCATATATTTAAAAAGTACAATGTGGAATTATAATACATGTGTACATTGTGGAATGATTAAAACAGGATAATTAACATTTATAGCACTTCACATACTAATCATTTCTTTGTGTTGAGACACTTAAATAGACTCTTTTAGCAATTTTTAAATATATGATACATTATTCTTAACTGTAGTCATTATACAGTGCAATAGAGCACTAGCACTTACTCCTCCTGTCTAACTGGAACTTTATACCCTTTGTTTAACATCTCCCTTATCCCCTCCCATTCCCCACCCAGCATCTGAAAAGTATCACTCTACTCTCCAATTCTGTGAGTTCAACTTTTTTATATTCGGCGTATAAGTAAGATCATGGACTACTTGTTTTTCTGTGCCTGGCTTATTTCACTTTGTATAATGTCCTTGAGGTTCGTCCATGTTGTCAGAAAAGACAGAATTTCCCGCTTCTTAAGGTTGAATAATATATGTATGTATGTCCTTTGTCCATTTATCTTTGATGGGCACTTAGGTTGTTTCCATATTTTGGCTATTGCAAATCATGCTCCAATGAACATGGGAGTGTAGCTATCACTTTAGCATACTGATGTTATACCCTTTGGACAGATATCCAGCAAAATCACCAAATAATGTGATAGTTCTATTTTTATTTTCTTAAGAAACATCCATACTGTTTTCCATAATGGCTGTCCTAATTTATGTTCCCACCAACAATATACAAGGGTTTTCTTTTCTTCACATCCTTGTCAACACTTGTTATCTTTTATCTTTTTGATTATAGTCATTCTAACAGATGCGAGAACATTTTATTGCCATTTTAATTTGCATTTTGCTGATGATTAGTAATATTGAGCACTTTTTTATTTGTATGTCTTCTTTTGAGAAATTTATATCCAAGTTCTTTGATCATTTTTAAAAGGCTATTTCTTTTCTCATCATTGAATTAAGTCCCCTATATATTTTAGGTATAGTTTCTTATCAGATGTATGATTTAAAAATGTTTTCTACCAATCTGTGTGTTTTCTCTTTTCTATTAGTTTTTCTTTTCCTTTTTGTTGTAGAAGCCTTATAGTTTGATGCCATGTATTAGCTAATAGACAAGTTGTCTATTCTTTTTGTTGTTGTTGTCACCCATACTTTTGGGGTCATATTAAAGAAATGTTTGCCCAAACCAATGTTGTGGAACTTTCCCCCCTGTGATTCTTCTAGTAGCTTTACAGTTTAAATCTTCTATTTTAAGTCTTGAATGCATTTTTTCTTTTTCTTTTATGGAGAGGTTTTTGCTGTAGAGCATGTGTACTCTCCAGAAAGACAGAGAGAGACTGAGACAAAAAGCGAGAAATCACTCCCTGGAGGGATGGCCATACCACAATCCCTTCTCCTCCTTCCTCCTCTTGGAAGCTTGGGCATGCATGTACATGCACCCGGCATGAGTTTAAGCCACCAGGTCCAGGACTGGAACCGCGGTTGACTAAATGGGAGTCCAGTGACATAGCCATTATGCTAACTGCTGGTTTCCAGTCTTGAATGTGTTTTGAATAGACTCTGGCATATAGGGTGTGATAGTATCTACTTTTGTTCTTCTGTATGTAGATCTCCAGATTTCTCAACACTAGTCATTGAGAATTTAGTAAAGTTTCAGGTTATAAAATTAACATAAAAGTTCAGTAGCATTTATATAAACATATAATGAATTTCTGAGGAATAAATTAAGAAAACAATCCCATTTAAGTAGCATTGAAACAATTATTTAGAAATAAGCTTAACCGAGGAGGTGAAAGATCTATATACTAAGAACTATAAATGACTAATGAAATTGAAGGTGGTACAGATAAATGAAAATATACTGTATTCATAAATTATAAGAATCGATATTGTTAAAATGTCTAGACTACCCAAAGCAATCTATAGCTTTTTTGTAATTCATATTAAAATACCAATGTCATTTTTACATAAGTAGAAAAAAATACTAAAATTCATATGTAACCAAAAATATACAGATTGCCAAAGCAAGATTAAAGAGAAAAAGAAAAGTTGGATCTGTATTGACTGATATGCATGGTATTCCTTCTGGAAAAAGACATGTAATACACTGTAAAGTTATATGTGATTCAATGTAATATAAATGAGATTATGATGATAATAATAAATAAATAAAATAAAGTTTAAAAATAAAGTTAGAGGCATCACCCTACCTGATTTAAAACCATATTACAAAGTTAAAATAATATAAACAGCATGGTGCTGGCATGAAAAAAGATACACAGATTAATGAATAGAATAGAAAGCACAGAAATAAACTGATGTCTATATATATGCTTATATAATTAATCCACTTTTTCCATAGGAACTAAGAATACAAGAACAGTAAAACAAACAAACAAACAAACAAAAAGAAGTTTCTGCACAGCAGAGGATGCAGTAATTAGTGTGAATTGACAACCCTCAGAATGGGAGATTATCTTTGCAAAACATGCCTCAGATAAGGGACTGATAACCAGAATCCACAAGGAACTCAAGCACCTTACCCCCCAAAATTAATTAATTAATTAATTAACCCATTTAGATGAGAAAATTAGCTGAACAAAAATCTCTCTAAGGAAGACATAGGAGCAACTGAAAAGCATATGAGGAAATGCTCAGCATCCGTCATCATAAGGTAGTTGCAGATTAAAACCACTACAAAATATCACCTAACCCCTGTCAGAATGCTAAAGATTAAAAATACAGAAAATGATAAGTGTTAGTAGGGTTGTGGTGAAAGGCAAACTCTACTACACTGTTGGTGGGAATGTAAATTGGTCTAGCCACTGTGGTAAACAATATGGAGGTTCCTCAAAGATCTACAAATAGAACTACCATTTGTTCTAGCAATCTCACTTCTGGGTATTTACTCAAAGGGCAGGAGAATGCTCAGTCAGAAAAGTGCTTGCACATCAATGTTTATTGAAGCATTATTCACAATTTCTAAGACATGGAACCAATCCAGATGTCCACAAACAGAGGAATGGATGGAAAAACTGTGGCACATATACTCTAAGGAATACAATTCAGCTATAAAAAACAAGTCCCTGGCATTTGATAGAAAATGGTTAAATATGGAAGATTTATTGCTGAGTGAAGTCAGCCAGGCTATGAAAGAAAGTAGATATTGTATGTATCTACTTAATACTGACTATTTGCACCCTGTGGTAGAAATTGAAATATTGGGGGCATAAAAGTGGCAAAAGTAGTTATGGATCTGAAGAATTCAGCTATAAAAAACAAGTCCCTGGCATTTGATAGAAAATGGTTAAATATGGAAGATTTATTGCTGAGTGAAGTCAGCCAGGCTATGAAAGAAAGTAGATATTGTATGTATCTACTTAATACTGACTATTTGCACCCTGTGGTAGAAATTGAAATATTGGGGGCATAAAAGTGGCAAAAGTAGTTATGGATCTGAAGACAGTGTGGAATGGGGAGGAGGGAAGAGTATAGAGAAGGAAAGCAGGAGAAAAAATGAAGAGGCATGACATTTGTTGGACACAAAAATTGTTTTATTACCTGTTGATGATAACATGTACAGTATTCACAGCTGTAATGGTCTAAGATGTATTTCATGTTAGGTAAATTGTACAAGCCCAATGATGTATAGCAATCAAATGTTTTTAAAAAATGAGACTAGGGACCAGCAGTTAGCGTAATGGCTATGTTGCTGGACTCCCATGTAGTCGACTGTGGTTCACATTCCGAACCCGGTGGCTTAAAATTCATGCCGGGCACGTGTGCGTGTGTGCCCAAGATCCTGAGAGGAGAATGGAGGAGAAGGGATTGCGGCATGGCCATCCCCCCTGGGAGGTGATTTCTCGCTTTCTGTCTCTCTGTTTCTCTCTGTCTGTCTGGCGAGTGCATGCACCCTATAGCAAAAATCTCAAAAAAAATGAGACTAAAAATAATAATGAAAATTTTTTTTAATTTAAAAAAAGAATACATAATAAGGAAAGGACAGTGTCTTCAATGATTTCTTCTTTCCCCTATTCTTTTCACCATAAGAAAAAGTCCAGTTTTCTCAATTGCATATTCATTTACTCACTCAATAATTCATTCATTGACTCATTCAATCATTGAATCACTCATTCTCTCATTATGCAAATATTCTTATTTCCTATTACGCATTTTCCCAGAATTAAAGATGCAATCTTGAACAAAACATAGAAAAATCTTAGCCTTCCATCCTCATGTTTACAGTTTTATTAGGGAAGTACATTTTAAATTGGGATGATAATTGCTTTGTAAAAAGAAATTCAAGATAGTAAGAGAACACAGAGTGACACCTAACCAAGATAAGAAGAAATGTGGTATTCTTCCTGGTTGGGATTACATCCTAGCCTGAAGATAAACGGAATCAACTGAATCAAAAAAGGGATGGGCAGAGTATTTTAAACAGAGGGTACAATATGTGCTCAGGTCAGAGTGGTAGAACAGGCAGTAAGGAAAAATGATGGAGAGCTTCATTCCTGAAGGAAGAGTGATGCACTGGAACACAGAAGACATATAAACGCATAGCATGGAGGACTCTCTAAAACTTATCAGAGAGTTTGGCTTATGTCTTAACAAATGAGTATCCATAGGGAATGAAGTGTTCAAGTTTTCATCATTCAAAACTAACTTGCTTCCTCTGATGACACATTTATTTTAAAAAAGTTTTTCTGACTGTACTTTCCAGGCTATATCAAGCTGATATTTGCCAAATACTGTCACAATTTCTGAGAGAGAACCCAGACTAAAAATGGGTAACTGCAAGGGAATTAAACTGGAATGCCCCTGTTTGACAATTCAAGCATAATTTTCTAAGGATGTGCTTTCTGACATTATGGAAACTATCTTAGGCTCTCACTGGGGTCCTGGAAAAGAAGGCACCTGTTTAAAGGAATGTCCAACCCCATCTAACTTGGCAGCTGCCCCTCCAAGCTGATGACATTAGGGATGTAGCAGATTGAAGAGGCTGGTGATGCCATTTGCTCAGCCCATGTGACTATTTCCATCAGCTTTATTTTTGCAACTTCCTGTTCCCACAGAGGGGACACAAGATCACTTTATAATTCCTCAGCCATATTAAGATACAGATCCACCCAGCACCTTAAAAGCAAGAATATGATTGAAATGTCAAATGGTGACTCGGTGACCTAAATTATGTCCCTCAAAAGCCAATGTCTTGCTACCACCTGTGTCCTCTGGGTCAGAGTTTCTAAACAGAGATAATGCAAACCACAAACTTTCAAAAAGGGAAAGTTGTGACCCTATTGGTCATCAGTATAATTATGGAATGATATTGCTGAGGGAGTGAGATTTGCTCAAGCCACAAGGCATTGGCTAACTTTTCTCTTAGTAGAAGCTGGTAATGCCACAAAAACGCCTAATTCCTAGTTGGTCCAGAACCACACATTACATTTCCCTTTCATGATTGCTCTCATATTAATCTCAGAGTCCTGCTTTCCTTCCCATCCTCTTTGCCTCCTCTTTAGTGCAACACTGACTTCCTGCCCCTATGTCCCAACCCTATGAGGTCACTTCTCTTTC
>NW_006159822.1:216733-278247 GCF_000334495.1 Tupaia belangeri chinensis | reverse complement strand
AACCCTATGAGGTCACTTCCCTTTCCCTCCTTACTCTGGTCTCTGGTCTCTCTCCTCCATGTTTTTAAATTCAGTTTGTTCCCCATTCCTGGATTATGTTCTAGCATGACTAGGATAATATTGTGTTTAGATGGATAACTGCCTGTTGTTTAAATTATACCTTTCTAGATTATATCCTTGTCTTTCATTGTCTTTGATCCCTTTAACAGATCTGTAACCACATATTAATGCGCCTAATTCTTGCTGGCATATATGTAAATTCTGTACAGTGGGTATTTAATTGACTTTCTTTTCCACTGTGGAAAAGGTCAATTTATTTCCATATCCCCATTCATTTCTGTTATTCTTGAAATTTATTCTAAGATTTTTCCCTTGAACTCATAACACTTTCCCAGTTTTCTCATTATTGGGTTAAGTCAAATCATTGACACGTGTTTACATTTTTGTCAATATGAGAGAAAAAGTTACGTTTTTGGAAAATTATCTTTTAATTGATGACAGAAAGAACAAGGAATGAACAAGAAGTACTGAGCTTTAACTTTAATCCAGAGGGGACTAGATACCATGCTATGGGATGGTGTTTTTCCTGAAATCACCTTACTGGAAGCATTTAGACTATTAAAAATGCATATTCCTCATGTTAGAATTACTGAATTGGGCACTCTGACATGACAGAAATTTACATTTTAACAAGTCAACATCCAGGAGGGTTTAAGAGTCAATGTGGCACATGAGCAAAATAGAAAGAAGGACTCTCCAGTTCCTTAATACTACCCTACCCCAATAAGACAACTTATCTTTTCAGCCTGCAATGGTGCTCTGGTTTGAATGTATATTCTCCAAATTTCAGGTTTTGGAACTTATTGGTCAATGTGGTAGTATTAAGAGGTGAGTTCTTTAAGATGTGAATAGGGTATCAAAGTTTTTCTACCATGAATAGAATTAAGGCCCTTCTATAAGGGGCTTTATGCAATGTTTTATTCTCTTCGCTTTGTCTTCTATCATGTGAGGACACATTTCTCAGTTTCAGAGGATGCAGCAATGATGCACCATCTTGGGAGCAGAAATCAACCTTCACCAAATCTGCCACATCTTGATCTTGGACTTAACCTGCCTCCAGAACTGTGAGAAACTAAATTTCTGTTTTGGGGGGAGGATTTAGAGAGATTTTTGCTATAGGGCATGTGTGCTCACCAGAGAGATAGAGAGAGACAGAGAGACAGAAAGTGAGAAATCACCCCCCTGGAGGAGATGGCCATGCCACAATCCCTTCTCCTCCTCCATTCTCCTCTCAGGACATAGGGCACACCCACACTTATATCCAATGTGAGCTTCAAGCCACCAGGTCCAGGACTCAAATAGCATTGAACCATGTGAGAGTCCAGCAATATAACCATTATGCCATCTGCTGGTCCCTAAATTTCTGTTCTTAAATTGTCCAGTCCCAGGTACTATGTTATAGTAGCACAAACAGATTAAGATAACTGGTATAAAAATTTATATCAGTAAAAAAAAATTATATTAGTAAATAAAATATATGTCTGCTATTAAGAGAAAATAAGTAGATTCATGTGCTTTGTGTTTAATGATTGATTTAATAAGCATCAATTTGGCATCTATACGGGAATATTGCACTAAAACAAGGTACTTTTTTATCTTGATACTTTTGTTACTTTTTAAATAAGAGCAAATAGCACCTGAAGTAAAAAATAAAACATACTATGTATAACACTTTGGCAATACCGGGAATTTTCTTGAGGCTCTAATTCATGTTATCATTTGACAAGCCATACTCCCAAAATATTGCGGTGTTCATCAACATGCCTGAGTTTTAGCATTTGTTGTCTTCCAGATATAATGTCAGAAACTCAAAATCCAGGGTGGTGGTGTGGTGGTCAGGGTGTTGGACTCCCACGTGGCCAACCATGGTTCAAGTCCCAAACCTGACAGCATGCTTTCTCTCTCTCTCTTTCTCACTCTGTCCCTCTCTGGTCAAATAAAAATTTAAAAAATGTTTTAAAAAGTTAAAAAAAAAAACTCAAAATCTAAGAAAAATCCATAAGTAGATTCATGTGCTTTGTGTTTAATGATTGATTTAATAAGCATCAATTTGGCATCTATACGGGAATATTGCACTAAAACAAGGTACTTTTTTATCTTGATACTTTTGTTACTTTTTAAATAAGAGCAAATAGCACCTGAAGTAAAAAATAAAACATACTATGTATAACACTTTGGCAATACCGGGAATTTTCTTGAGGCTCTAATTCATGTTATCATTTGACAAGCCATACTCCCAAAATATTGCGGTGTTCATCAACATGCCTGAGTTTTAGCATTTGTTGTCTTCCAGATATAATGTCAGAAACTCAAAATCCAGGGGGGTGGTGTGGTGGGTCAGGGTGTTGGACTCCCACGTGGCCAACCATGGTTCAAGTCCCAAACCTGACAGCATGCTTTCTCTCTCTCTCTTTCTCACTCTGTCCCTCTCTGGTCAAATAAAAATTTAAAAAATGTTTTAAAAAGTTAAAAAAAAAAACTCAAAATCTAAGAAAAATCCAAACAGAAAGTATGTATTCATGAGAATCACAGATAGCAGGAAGTGTTATAGAAGTATATTGAAAATATCAATAGGTAATATGTGATAACATAAAATCAAGTGCAAAAGTGGGTTCTAGGAAATTCAGAAAAAAGTAAATCAGAAAGTGAAAACCAGAGGCTGGAGAGTAGAAATTTTCTTGGAATTCAGGACATGCAGCATCTAAGGATAGTTCTCACGGAATGCAAATCTGATCAGAAGGCTCTCCCCAAGGAGGCATCACAGATAAAGGCCTAGACATGAGTGTGAGTCTCATGCTGTGGAAAAGTGTCCATGTCTGAGAGCCCGCCTGACAAAGACAAAAGCTGATCTCTCTTCGACTGCATGCCACCTGAGTGTAAGCCAGATTTCGGGTGCAGTCTCCCAAAGGAGACAGATATCCCACTGCTAGATGGAGCTTTCTCAGATAGTTACGTAGAGGGGGGATGTTTCACCTCAAATACCAGATGTCTCTAAATATCTGAATGCTCAATGTTATGTATTCTAAACAGCTGTCTTGATAAAGCTGTTTTTTACTTTCCACCTGGATGTTGGTTGTCAAGCCCATCATTAACTTCTGGGAGTCCCCAGATCCTCAGGGAGAAAAATGAGCAAATGCTCCTGCCTGCAGTCAGGAGCAGGTTGTGAGCCCCACCTGGCAGCATGCCTGTATTTAATTGAAAGTAGCTTAGCTCTTGGGATTTACTGTGGATTGAGTCTACCGAACTGGAAGGTTTCATCATTAGTGTTCTATTCTCTCCCCATAGAGATTTATTGGATTTTTCTATTAGCCATATAAGGATTTTCAAAGTTGACCTACCCCAGTTAGTTGCTAAGGGGAGACAAGCAGTATGATTATGACATGCACTGCAGATAAGCCATGCTTATAGATGCTCTTCATTAAAATTAGTTTGAACATTAATTATAATACACTGAAGAAGAGATTTTCTAATCCTTCAGATATTTTTCAGGGAATATATGGTATTCTTCGAAGGAATTGATTACATTCTGATTGATCTTCATTTCACCTTTCTGATGTTACATCTTTCTGATGTCCCTCTTTTCATCTTTCTTGCTCCCCATAAGTAGGGTCTCTTGACCCTCAAATATAGACATGCCTCTGACACCTACCTCAGAGTCATTCATTCTGTATCGGCAGCATCAAACATTTAGCCAGCTGTACATCCAAGACCTGAACATCAGCAGCATCACCGGGCTGCGGAGCCAGACCCGAGCGTGCTTCCATTCATCAGCATGCCCTTTCATGGCTAGGTCATGGATGGGCACAGAATGAACAAGAAAGTCTTCATGTCTAAGAAGTTCCTGGTCTAACTAGAGAAATACATATTTAAACCTAAAATAGACACTCCATGTATTTCATGAATAGTTTGTAAGCAATCATTGTATATCCAACACTATACTGGCTTGTTGGATATAAAATGAATACACAAACATCACACATTTAAATTTAATAGTATTTAAATATAATGTTCAACTCTTTTAATAAGCATAATAACTGTCCTCATAGAGCTGTGGAAGGCTCCTGCAGGAAGCGGGAACAAGTCTGAAAAAGAACCCATTGGCTTTTTTTGTTGTTTTGTTTTTTAATATTTTAGCCATAAGGCATTATGTGCTCACCTGGAGAGAGAGAGACAGGGAGAGAACATGAGAAATCACCCTTCTGGGGGACATAGCCATGCCACAAACCCTTCTGCTTAATTCTTCTCTCAAGATTGTACATGTGATTTTTAGGTTACTAGGTCTGGGACTCAAACCACAGAGTCAGCCATATGGGGTCCAGTGCCTTAACCACCACATTACCTGCAGGCTCCATAAACTGGCTTTTTCTAAGCTATAAAAATATAATTATTGAAATAACTCAATAGTTAGGATGACTACTTAGTGAATTTGTGACCATGAAAAATTTAAGTGGAGGAAGTCTCTCATAACACAGCAAGGACTAAGGAGAAAGAGAGTGATACTGCTGAGAGCCAGATTCTGCCTGTGGGACACATGAATACTAAATGAATGACAGCAGAGAAAACCCTTATGGGTTTGTATTCAAAACTGAGGCATTACTTTGTCCCTATCATCAGAATTCAGCCAGAAATAAAAGGGGGGAGGGGGACAGAACTAGTAAGATGTATATAAAGGATTTATGTCAAGGAGTTGGCCTACATGATTCTAGGCACTAACAGGGTGAATTGAAAATCCTTGAGGCAGGAAAGCAGGAAGCAGGCTGGGTCTCTTAGGCACAGGCTGAACGTGTGAGGTACCTGAGGAAAAGACTGTGCTCTGCCCTTAAGGACTTTAAACTGATTGAATTAGGCCCCCCTAGATTATCTAAAATGATCTTAAAGTCAACTGAATACAGACTTCAATTACATCACAATAGCACATAAATCAGTATTTAGATAACTAGAAACTGTAACGTAACCAAATTGTCACATAAAACTAACCATCATAATGCCCAATAAATATTTGGCAAAGTTAATAGATATATTATTAGTAACTTGACAGAAGATGGTGACTTCAACGTCAGGGTATTATTATGAGAGGTTAGCATGGATAGATCACATAACACAGAACTCAGCTCTTAGAGTATATATGGTAAATGTGGATCTCTTTTTAACTTTGTTCCTTACATTTTTATCCCTGCCCTCTCCTGATGCTATTTGTGTGTTCTTCCTCTGAGCTCTGGTCCACATATTACCTAAATAATTATGGCAACCACTGAGTCTTTATCCCCTACTAGATCAATATAATTCTGATGTCAGCTAGGGACATCTATTATCCATTTTTCCACAAGCATTTCTAAAGTCCCTTCATATTTATGTTCCCCACTTCAAATCCCACCAAGAAGTCTTGTATTTAAGAAAACCGAGAATCGTAAGCAGAAGTAAAGGCAAATCTAATTGCAGGAGTACACATAACATGAATCTTTAACTAGATTTAAAAAAGAATGCCATTATTTCCTGACCTTAGCAATATGAAATAATGGACCTTTGACAATCCCAGGGTTTTTTCCCTTCCTGATCTCCTGATCAATGTTTATTTCTCCCTCTTCTCTCACTGTCCTCACTTAGGACCAAATTGATGATCTTTTCCTCTTACTTATGTAGAATACATTTCAATTTTACGGGGCCATTTTATTTACTGACCAAAATGACTGCAGATTAGACCTCTTCTAACCCATCACTTTCAAAGATAATATTTCTGTCATACAGAATTCTTCCCACTAATTACATTATTATACCTCTTAACTGCACCTTTTTTTCCGTTTACCTGTTTGCCTGTATTCTCTTCTGCATGCATTTCATCTTCCCACCTAGATTGGATAATCTTTTTTTTTTTAATTTTTTATTATCATCATAATCTTCTTTATATTACATTGGATTACATATAACTTTACAGTGTATTACATTGCTTTTTCAAAAGGGAATGCCATGCATGTCAGTCAATACAGAGACATTAATCTCCCTGCTTCAACATTCAATATCTTTTCTATGTTTTCCCCAATCATTATTATTATTATTCTAATTATTTTTTAAAACAGTCAATCGCTATTTCTCATTTTGCTTATAAAAAGACTTTGCCCATCATGAAATACTTCTCATACCAATCCAGTTGAGAATACTATACATGTCATCATCAACAGGTAGTAAGCCATATCTGTTTCTCACTAACGTCCTGCCTCTCTATTTGTTCTCTTGCTATCTTTCTCTATCCTCTTCTCTTCACCTCCCCCATTCCACACTGTCCTATTCTCATTAAGTACCTTCTATGCTTTTATGTCTTCCAATTTTTTGCTCTCTACCATAGAGTGCGGATAGTCGGTATATATTGAGTGGATACATACAATATCTTTCTTTCATAGCCTGGCTTACTTCACTCAGCAATAGATACCCCATACCTGACCACTTTCTATCAAATTCCAGGGTCTTGTTATTTTTTATGGCTGAGTAGTATTCCATAGAGTATATATACCACTAATCTTCTTTATATTACATTGGATTACATATAACTTTACAGTGTATTACATTGCTTTTTCAAAAGGGAATGCCATGCATGTCAGTCAATACAGAGACATTAATCTCCCTGCTTCAACATTCAATATCTTTTCTATGTTTTCCCCAATCATTATTATTATTATTCTAATTATTTTTTAAAACAGTCAATCGCTATTTCTCATTTTGCTTATAAAAAGACTTTGCCCATCATGAAATACTTCTCATACCAATCCAGTTGAGAATACTATACATGTCATCATCAACAGGTAGTAAGCCATATCTGTTTCTCACTAACGTCCTGCCTCTCTATTTGTTCTCTTGCTATCTTTCTCTATCCTCTTCTCTTCACCTCCCCCATTCCACACTGTCCTATTCTCATTAAGTACCTTCTAGATTGGATAATCTTTGAGACCACTGATCTTGATTTATGTTTTTTCTTCCCCTTTCTATTTAAAAAAAAATTGGTATCAATTTAAAAGATTTGGTAAATATTAATTGATTAATATCTTGGTAGAAGTGAGAGGAGGGGTGACTAGGTAAGGCCTGTCAGCTAGTCCAGGAGATATATGAGCTGCAGAAATGGAATATCTTGCTCAGTGTTATAATACATCTTCGGGGCTTAGTACATGTCCTTGCAAATAGCAGGTATGAATAAACAGTCAAATGAATAAATGAATGTAAAGTAGAAGTTTCTTAGGCACTACTTTTAGACAAATCTGGGTTTATGTGATAGTCAATGTCTCACAAAATGTCTATATCCTAATCCCTAGGACCTTTGAATGTTAGTTTGCATGACAAAAAGGATATTAACAGATGTGATTAAACTAAGGATCTTGAGATGGAGTATCTTGTATTATTCAAGTGAACGCAATTTAATCACAAGGGTCCTTATAAGTGAAAGAGTTAAACGGAAAAACCAGAGTCAAAAAAGATGTGATAGCAGGACATGTTGGACCAATGTTGACTTTGAATGATCACAAAAACAAACAAACAAACAAACAAACAAAAACAAAGAAAAAAAAGCAATGCAGGAAGCCTCTGAAACATGGAGGAAGTAAGAAAACAGATTCTTCCCTCCAACTTCCAGAAGGAATGCAGCCTTGACCACTCCCCACTTCAGCAGGTTCTATTTCAGACTTCTTGCCCCCAGAACTGTAAGATAATAAAATTGTGTCCCTCTATGCCGCTAAACTTGTGTTAATTTGTTACAACAGCAATAGGAAGCAAATACAAATACATTATAGTTCAATTAGTAAATTTCAAAAAAGTATCTCTCTCTGGACCTTAAATTTCTTTTCTCAAAAACATTAAAAATAATGCCTAACAGTTTAGAAGACAGGTGTAAAGCGACTGTTTACTCCAGTGATCAGCATTTGTTTAGGTTCCAAATGGATCTGAGGATGAAGTTAAAGAAGGGATGAAGTACCTAGGAATGTTACTGATAAGAAGTATGTCCTTCGAAATGCTGGCTTTAGATCCTGAAATGCCATGGATGAATTGACAAGGGGCTCGGTCATTTAATTTCAGAAGTTAAGGCAAGTGTGATGAAGAACTGAAATTGCTAATAAAGCACTACAGATCTCCTAAGTAAACATTTAATTAATTAATTAATTAATTTTTACATTCAATCACATTAATACTGATAGATAAAGATACTGTTATCAGGAAGACTATGTTAAAAAACATTTCACAAATTTTTAATGCACTGTAGTAAATTTTTCATTATCCATAGACATTTAGAATTCCTTGTCACTAGACCCTCTTTCGGAGAGAACTTCTGCTTTGTTCCAAGTGTGTTCTCAGTTGGGTTGAGGTGATGCACCTACTAGGATACTTGTTGGCTCACCAGTTTCCTTTTCCCTGAGGCTGGTCCTCTAGTTCTTGCCTTGGGATTTTATAACTCCAAGAATATTTACTGCCCTGGTGCCAGCAGATGGCATAACCATTATGTCACTGGACTCCGACACCGTTGACTGTGGTTCAAGTCCCAGGCCCAGCAGCTTCAATCTCACGTGGAGCATATGTGTGTGCCTGTGCCTTTCCAAAATCATGAGAGGAGAATGGAGGAGAAGGGATTGCTGCATGGCCGCCCCTCCTGGGGTGTGTGTGTGGGGTGATTTCTCACTTTTCCTCTCACTATCTTTCTCTGAGCCCACATGCCCTAAGGCAAAAACTTCTTCTTTTTTTTTTTTTTTTGAAGAATACTTACTCTCCCTTCTGACCCCCACCTTTGAGCCTCCAAGGGCCCACCCCCAAAGCACCTCCTAGACCTATTATTGCTGTCCTCACCCATGGCTGCCTGCAGAGTGAAGCTCTAAAACTAGTTACTGTTTTTCCTCGTTGCTTTTTTTTTTCTTTATTTTATTTTATTATCTTTTATTTTTTAACATTCTAGGACTTTATTTTGCTTTTCCTATTTTAATAACAACACCAAAACCACAATAATTCTTACATACATTATTCAATGGAAGGTTTTTAAAACTGTCTTTTCTTATAGTCAATCACAGTATATTTTTACAGCACACAGAATGAATCCTCATTGCCTTTTTCAAAGCTTCCCCAAAACTCACTTTATAGTTCCCCCACTGTTTTATCTCTGTTTTCTACATTCACTCCCTCTTTTTCTAATTATCTATAATAGGCATTGCAAAATCGGCATTTACTGGAACCAAAATTTCTGTGGTCGCCAAAAAAATATACAGATGTAAATTTGCATGTGATTAAATTTTGCGTAAGGGAAGCTCAGCTGGGGAGGGATACTGCATTTATGGAGTGCAGCATCTCTTCCCTGATGTCCCAAGGCCAGCCTCTCAGCCTTCATGCTTCCCTGCAGCTGCAACTATGTGGGCTCTGCTCTGGGGATTTACACTCAAATTATTGAGTTTTAGTTAGCTAAAATTCACCGGCTGGACAAGTAGTTTAAAAAGCTTCCTGTAAAGAAACTGCAAAATGCCAAGAATGTAGACATAGAACAACAAGAAGAAAAATACAGAGCTGGCATCAACCGCAGCCCTGTGACAAGGTATGTTAGGACCAATTATGAGGGAAAAGCTATGAAGAGCTAATGAAGGCTTACAGAAAGGTAGTCCAAACACTGAAATTATCAAGAATTCTATTTACAGCATAGATTCAAACCTGCTAATATTAACTATGAATCTTACCTAAGTCATTACAATGAATAAGACATTTAATATGCAAGTATGAAGATAATGAGAATAGATCTTAACAGTTTCTTTTTTAAAGAAAACAAAAAGTCAGGAATGTCTAAAATCATGTATTTCTCAATCCAATATGTCATGAAATTTCACTGAATGTGATAATTTAGAAATGTTAAGTTTTATAATCAATAGCAGAAGGTAAAAATCCATCCATGGATGGGCTAGCCTGTGGCATGGTGGTTAAGGAGGCTGGATCCCACATGACCAGCTATGCAGTTTGACTCCTGGACTGGGTAGCTTAAAAAAACATGCCTAGCATGTATGTGTGCATGCCCCAAATCCAGAGAATGGTAGAGAAGGAATTGTAACATGGCAATCTCCCCTATGGGATGTTTTCTCACTTGCCTGCTCTCTCTCTCTCTCTCTCTCAGTGTGTATGTGTGTATGTGTCTCCAGCAAGTATACACCTCCTCCTCTCTCTTTTTCTCTCTCTCCCTCTCTCTCTCTCTCTCTCTCTCTCTCTCTCTCTATATATATATATATATATATATATATATATATATATATCCCTATATATATAGATATACATGGCCATGATTGCCTCCTGTTATAATGATAAAGGCAAGCATAACAGATGGAAAACAATGTGGCAACTAGCCAAAATGCAATACTCTGTCAATGACTACTGTCATGTTGTACATAGACAGCATTGCCGAAATTTAAAGAAATAAACATCAGTTACACTATAGAATACATGTTCTACGGTTGAATGAAAGTACAAGTATTTCTAACACATTTCTTTTTAATACAATATTCTAAATTCTCATTTAATATTAAAGCATGTAAACAAACATTATCAGGAGGAAAGGAACTGTCATTTATTGATCCTTAAATCAAAGATACTCTTACAAATTAAGTAATTGACTTAATAAGCACACTAGTTTATGGAAGAAGCATTGACTATCTCCATTCCCAGAACATCATCTCTCAGTAAAAAGTAAAGAAAAATTAATGAGTTAAGTTTATGGACTGCATCAGACTGCAAGTTATTTACTGCTTAAGTTCTTGATGAGCTATTATACTAAAACTGAAGTTGAAGGGACACAGTATGTTATAAAGAATGTAATTTTAAAATGTGGTTGATTTCTCTAAAACAAGAAAGAATAAGTAAAAATTTTGCCATATTTCCATGAGATGGGAAATGACCAGTCATCCTCATAATGCTAGAAACTGTATTGTGGAAATGGTCTCATGGAAAAATTTTTAAATGGGCTACAGAAAATTAAAGAGAGATAAAACATGTCACTTTAACCAAAAGGCCAATGGTCCAAATGTGCTGACCTTCTCTGTAAATGTGAAGCGACTGTTGGTAGCCAGCAGGTATATTTGTAAAAATAAACCCACTTGATCTGTCCCTGCAAGGTAAAAGTGGTATTTCCACAGTGCATGAGAGAAGTGCTCTCAAGAAAAAAGATCATACTATGAAGACAGCATTTTGATAATAGTTTTTGGAAATATTTACATTATGTGGTTTATTTATTTATTCTGTTAAGAAAACCAACTTGGGCTAACTCAAATTTTATCCCTTACAACATAGATCAGGCATTACATTCTACTGTTAGACATCTCTGGTCATCTCACTAGTCAGTAACTGTTTCCTTGATTTTTTTTCCCCATTAACTTCCTGCACATACTCTATCATTGTGCTTACAACATGGAATTGGAGTAAGTTATTTATATGGACATCTCTCCCATTAGACTGTGACTTTATTGAGATCAGACTGTCCTACCAGGATAAGAAAAGGGATGCAGTAAAGAAAATGAATGATGCACTATAAATATTTGGTCATTAAGTTTAAAGAAAGACAAGTAATGGACTGACAGACTGAGATTATTGGCCAATATCATGATACTAGCAATGACAATAATGATAATCATGCAATGACTAATGCTTGAATATTATTGTGTCTTTATTACGTACCAGGCATGCTCAAAGCATTTTTCATGCATTTTCTTATTTAATATCTATGATAACCTATTAGGATATACTACTATTATCCCCATCTTACAGATGTGGGTGTAGAAACTTGTCCCAAATTATACAGACAACAACTCTAGGCAGTCTTATTCACAGAGTCCAGGTTCTGTAATGTGGAGAAAACATAGGATTAGGCATCCTGTTTCTAACAGAGAATTACAAACTTATAAAATAAATAAAAGACCTCATATTGCCAAAGCAATTCTGCAGAAGAAGAGTGGAATGGGTGGCATTTCTCTCCCAGACCCAAAAATATACTACAAAGCTGTGGTAATCAAAATAGCATGGAACTGGCACAGATACAGACAGGTGGACCAATGAACAGAATAAAGTCCCCAGAAATAAACTCCCAAGTATACAGTCAACTGACTTTTGACTAAGGGTACCAGTCAATCCAGAGAGAAAAGGAAAACCTCTTTAGCAAATGGTGCTGGAAAAGCTGGATATCCACCTGCAGGAAGATGAATCTGAACCCCTACCTCTCATCTTTGACAGAAATCAACTCAAGGTGGATCAAAGATCTAAACCTAAGACCTCAAGCTATAAAACTGCTCCTGGAAAACACTGGGGAAACTCTGGGAGACACTGAGTTAGGCAAAGACTTCTTAAATAAGACCCCCAAAGCACAGTTGATAGTTCCCAAAATAGACAAGTGGGATTACATCAGACTAAGAAGTTTTTGCATGGCAAAAGACACAGTAATTAATGTGAATTGACAGCCCTCAGAATGGGAAAATATTTTTGTAAACTATGCATCAAATGTGGGACTGATAACCAGAATGCACGAGGAACTCAATCAACTGTTCCGAAAAAAGATGATCAACCCTATTAAAAGATGGGAGAAAGAGCTGAAAAAAAAACACTCTCAAAGGATGACATATGAATAGCCAAAAGGCATATAAAAAAATGCTCAACATCCCTCAATGTAAGGGAGATGCAGATCAAAATTACAATGAGATACCACCTAACCCCAGTCAGAATGACAAAGATTAAAGAAACAAAAAACTGGTAAGTGCTTGTGAGAGTGTGGTGAAAGGGTAACTCTCTTACACTGCTGGTGGGAATGTAAATTGGTCCAGTCACTGTGGAGAACAATTTGGAGATTCCTCAAAAATTTACAAATAGGGGAACCAGCAGTTAGCATAATGGCTATGTCACTGGACTCCCACGTAGTCGACCGTGGTTCGCGTCCTGGACCCGGTGACTTAAAACTCACGCCGGGTGCGTGTGCGTGCGTGCCCAAGATCCCAAGAGGATAATGGAAGAGAAGGGATTGCGGTGTGACCATCCCCTCTGGGGGGTGATTTCTCGCTTTCTGTCTCTATGTCTCTCTCTGTCTCTCTGGCGAGCACACGCGCCCTGTAGCAAAAACCTCTCCAAAAAAAATAAAATTTACAAATAGAACTACCATATGATCCAGCAATCCCACTCCTTGATATCTACCCAAAGGATAGAAGAATTCTTAATCAGAAAAGTGCTTGCACAACAATGTTTATTGCAGCATTATTCATGATTGCTAAGACATGAAACCAACCCAAATGCCCACGAACAGATAAATGTATTGAAAAACTGTAGCACATATACTCTATGGAATACTATTCAACCATAAAAAAACAAGACCCTGGCCTTTGACAGAAAGTGGATGAATATGGAAGATTTACTGCTGAGTAAAGCAAGCCAGGCTATGAAGGAGAGACATTGTATGTCCCCATTTAATATATACTGAATGTCTGAACTCTATGACAGAAACTGATTGACTAAAGGATATAGAAACACAGCAAATGGTTGTGAATGCCAGCTATAGTGTGGGTGAAAGAGTTTGAGGAAGGACATTTAGAAGAAAAATAGAGAGAGGCAAAGCATTAATGGGAGAAAGAATTGGGGTATTATCTGTTGAAGATAACAATAGTATTATCAACTGGACTAGGGAGAAATGTACACATGTTGGAATATTCACTTTGTAAGCTAAATAACGTGATTGAATGTATAAAAGAACATGAAATAAAAAATAAAAATAAATAAATAAATTTTTAAAATACATAGAACCAACAATTACAATAATAAAGTGATTACTTACATGAATACTTGACATAATACAAATTATTCTATCATAGGCATTTGGGAATTTATATTCCATGACATCAAAAGTTCTATCATCTCAATCTACATCCCTGATAATATAGAATATTAACTCAATAGACTATTTGTAGGAGAGTCTTTATTCTACCATTATGAAATAAATACATGGATGCATGAATGAATACTTTTATCAAGGACTTTACATAGTTTATTATCTCTCTTCATATTCACAGTAAACTAGCTCATACTTCCAATAGAAAAACCAGATACTGTTATCTCAGAAAGGTCCAACCTTTTCCCAGTGCCACACAGCTGGTAGATCCCCACCCCCAGCACACACAGCATATCCAGACTGTTACTCTCAGTTCTGTTTATCACAAGTGAAGAGAGCATGACTAACTGGAATGTGTCCAGGACAGTCTGACTGGAATGTTAAATAGTCCAACTGCCATATCATATGAGAAACAGCTGAGAAGACTGAGGACATGTGCCCTGAAGAAAGAAGGGAACCAGCAGTTAGCGTAATGGCTATGTCGCTGGACTCCCAATGTAGTCGACCGCGGTTTGTGTCCTGGACCCGGTGGCTTAAAACTCACGCCGTGCCCAAGATCCCGAGAAGAGAATGGAGGAGAAGGGATTGTAGCGTGACCATCCCCCCTAAGGGGTGATTTCTCGCCTTCTGTCTCTCTATCTCTCTCAGTCTGTCTGGCAAGCGCACGTGCCCTATAGCGAAAACCTCTCAAAAAAAATTAAAATTAAAATTAAAAAATAAAAAAAAAAAACAGAAAAGAAGACCCAAGGAGATGGGACCATAATCTTAAAATATTTGAAATGGCATCAAGTAGAACAGGAATTAGAAGGGAGGAGGTCATGTATGTCTAGGGGGTGAATCCAGGAGGGCTGAGGGGAAGTGACAGGGAGGTGGATTTTTGTTAGCTACAAGGAAGAACGTTCTAACATTTGGAGATGCGCTATGAAGGCAAAGATCATTTCCTGAGGTTCGAGTTACCACTTAATTGCCAAGAAGCTACAGAAGCAGCTCCCACATGGGGTGGTAGGTAAAGCATGCCAACTTTCATCTCACGAACTTTGTATGGTTAAATGAGATCATGAGGAGGCAAGGGATGAAGAAAAGGTATCTAACCATCTATGAGATTATATTTCTAGTCATTAATTACATAGAATTAATGCTAATAATTAGTTTCATAATGACTAACAGCAAAATATTACTATGTATATCTTTCATCCAAATCATTGGCATCTGTGTTGTTTCCTCAATGATAAAATCGTGATAATAATAGTACCTTTTCCATGGGATAGTTGAGAGATTGTTGTATCAACATCTGTAAAGTGCTGAAAATGATGCTTGAAACACAATAAGCACACCATTTTTATTACAGCTGAACTAATAATAAAAATGCATACCATTTACTGAAACCTACCTATGTGCTACACAGAGTGTTTTCATTTAGGCCTCACTATTTTCCTTATGTAGACATTAATATCTTTATTTTACAAATGAGAAAACTGGTGCCATGTTGCTTTTGTTCATCTATTTGTATCTCAAAACAAATGTTTGATAATTTATAGTAAAGAAGACCAGTAAATACTATTCTAAGTGCAGAACTTGACATTAAGCAAACAAAAAGAAACCAAAAACCCACTCAGCCCTTGTTTTCCCATCCCTTTTTAAACAAAGACATGTGATATGCCCTTTGCCTATAGGCATTTGGTGAGAAAGGAAGATGTAGCCATTCTCTTTTGATCCCTAGTTGTAGCATGTGTATATTGGAGGAGGAGCTTGGATGGCCCACCAGGTTTCCCATGAGCCTTTGCAGAGGAAAAGGAGATGAAGAATTGCCCAGAGTTCAGTAGGCTAGAAGAAGAGCCATGTCATTGCACTCTACAGACTTTCTTTCTAATCACATCTCTACCACTTAGTCAAGTCATTTACTCCTCTAAGCCCAGTCCTTTCATTTATAAAATGGGAGTGTTAATGCTCACCTGTCAGGGATGCAACGAGTTGAAAGATACAACATGTAATTAAGCAACTGTGGTTCATCAGGAACCCCAGTGACGTCAGCTCTCTTTCTGTTCTTGTCTGTACTTGTGATTCTCTATCACCACAGCTTCCATCAACATTCACCCTCATTCCCTCAGCCATGCTCAATAGTGAAAAGAAGAGGAACTCTGCACCTGAAATTATAAGTTGCATTCTAATCCAAAGCAAATTCTGTTAGAATCTCAAGAAACTTACCAGAAAACAAGGGATTCAAATGAAACCAATGGCGTTTCATTGATAGCCACTGCCAGATGGCTTAATGTAATCATGCCAGAAGTCCAAGAAAATACAACAAAATTATGCCTGAAATTACACTACCCCAGCTCCATACTTGAGCTTGAGATGGAATTTCTATTAAACACTGACATTTACAGTAAAATGCAGAGGAGCTGGTAGAAGGATGGGGTGATACTATGAGAACTTGGAAACTTAGAAGTCAAATCTCTAGACCAAAAATACTCAGAACACTGAGGATACCTTAGGACTCTGCCCAGGATGGGAAGAAGGTTTGAATGTGCAGCTTCATCAGAATTTAACAGGCTACTTCAGCACATGGTGGTGACTTGGAAAACAGATGTCACAGATTCTCATTAAACTGTCAAACACTTTTCCAGTATTTCCTCTCCCATCATAGCTGATTATCAAGATATATAGACACATGCACACACACACATAAATATCTTGATAAGTTACTAGACAAACCAGAAAAATGTCTGACAGTTTAATGAGATTTGGGTGAAAGAAAATTTTGTATTTTAATGTTTTCCAGGCAGTAGAAATAATTCATCAAAGTTTCTAAGACTCATTCAGTTTGGCTATGATTCTTAAAACATTTTCATAAATTTTGAAGAACTAATACTATTATTAGGCACTGAAATTGTCTAATAAGTTGGCCATTTCATTTGCATTTTCTCAGCTTAGTATTTATTCGGCAGGTTCTTACTGAGGATTATCCACAAACCTACTGTTCTGTTTCATGATAAATATTATTCACAGATGTGTTTCCCTCACACACAGGGCTGGCATTAAGGCACAGGAAGAAAACCAAAAGCAGTTTATTGAGCAATCGTATTAGGATGCTCTGTTCAGAGACAACTGAGGAATCATAGAACAATTAATGAATAACAGTGAAGTGGATTTTACCAGCAAGCTAAGAACTTCTTTACAATAATGATGCTAAAACAGAAAGAGTTCCTTTTTTGGTGGGGGTGGAGAGATTTTCGCTATAGGGCATGTGCGCTCGCCAGACAGACAGAGGGAGACAGAGAGACAGAAAGCGAGAAATCACCCCCCAGGGAGGATGGCCATGCCGCAATCCCTTCTCCTCCTTTCTCCTCTCGGGATTTTGGGCATGCACGCACATGCGCCTGGCATGAGTTTTAAGTCACCAGGTCTGGGACACGAACCGCGGTCGACTACGTGGGAGTCCAACAACATAGCCATTATGCAAACTGCTGGTCCCAAAAGAGTTCCCTTTCAGGAACTGGGCAAATCAGTTAACAAGTGATTTTTATTATAACGATAATAATAATAATTGGAGAAGGAAAATGGAAGAAATAACTTCTAAGATCACTTTAAATAATGAGATTTTAGGATTTTGAGGGGAAGAAAGAGTCTACTTAATGATAAGCCAAGTGGTTTACCCCTGGTTCTAAATACAGTTTGAGAGAAAAAAAGAACACCAGTGCAGGTGTGGGACAAGTGTTTGACAAACTTTTCCCACATAACTGGAGATGAGATATAGCTACAGTATTAAATAGGTATTAAAATCTGTATTTTAAAGAATATTGAATATCAGAAACTGAAGAATTCTCTAAAATCTTTGCTTATAAAAGTAAGAGACAGGACAGCTTATTAACCACAAAATCCCATGATCATCTGTTGATTTCTTCTGGAGAAATTATGAACGTAAGATATTAATAAACATTATGATAAGCTAGCTAGGGAAGACCACTGGTAGGGATCAAAGACACCTCTAGAACTCTGAGTTTAGCAAGCAGACTGTGACAACAATGGTAGAAAAAGGGAAGGTGGTGGAGGAATGTGTTTTGTTTGAAATGTGCTAATGTTTGGACTAATTAGAGGTGAAGATGATTGTGGTCATAGATAGAACAAAATCCAAAAAGTATTTATGGAATCCATTATGTGTGGCTAAACAGAAATACCTGAGATGGGGTGCTTTATAAAGAGCAGAAGTTTATTTGGCTCACAATTCTGCTGGCTGGAAAGCCCAAATGCTTGACACCAGCATCTGGCTGGCCTCTGGTCCTACCTCACAATGTGGCTGTCAGAAACTGGAAGGAAAGGAGGTGAATGCCAACAGAAAGCAAGCTGTGGGCAGCCCTCCTCCCTGTAAGAAACTGCTAAGGATTGAGAGAAAGTCCACCCCTCCTGTAAGATGGCATTAATCTTTATTTATAATGGCAATGCCCTATAATCCAGGCACTGTCCACTAGACCCTCCACCTAAAAGTTCCACCATCACACTGAGACCAAGCTTCCAGGACATAAACCTTTGGGGAGGAAACCATGTCCAAACCATAGCATGGGGTAATGATAGCAAACATTTAATGCATACCAGCCAGTGAATATAAGTACTTTTATATATTAGCTCATAGCAACTCTAAGAAAGAATCACTGTTAGAAGTGAAACTGAGGCACAGAGAGGTTAAGCTACTAGTCTAAGGCCACACAGATAACTTGTGGAAGAGTCAGGACTTGAAGCCAGGATTCTGATTCATAAGTCCACATTTTCAGCTACTACCCTGTGATGGAGGGAGATTTGGAGGAGATACACAGAGCTCCGTGCAGGGCAGTTAAAGGAAGGCTTCTCAAAAGAAGTGAAGCTTGAATGAAATAATTAATAAATGACTTTTCATATATTGTATATAACTTTGTTTGACAAGTGCATTTTTTCCCATAGAAAAAATAAGATGAAAGAAAAGAAAAATGGGAACTGGCTCTATAAAAGTGTGTAACATGGTTCACATTCCAGGAGATTCTCTTGGTAACGTTAATTTTCATCTCCTCCCAGGACTGGCTTGCTTATTTGGACTTATGGACCAATCAATTCATCCAAGTAACAAAAAAGCCCTGTGTGCTTTTTATCAATCTTTCAAATCAGTTTTCTGACTATTCAAAGTGTTCAGTTCACAGAATAATGCTATCAGCAAAGACAGGGAAAGCTGTAAACACAGGTTCAATTTATCGACAGAGTCAGGTCAACGTAAATGGGGAATGTGCCAGTTTCACTTATTTTAGTCCATCTCCAGCTCAGGACTATGTACCTTAAGATTCTTAAAGCTGTTTATTGGAGCTGATGTGTGAGGCACTTGCATTAGGTATGTGAAACAGTGACTTACGATAGGAGCGCTGAATCGAGGCAGAGTATTACAGATGGAAGTTTCCTGAAAGTGCTGTGGGAAACATCATTTGTGTATGGAACTCGGATGAGGAGTTGATTTATGAGTACTGGAAGGATGCATGGGAGAGAGGAAGTGAGAGGCTGTGAGAGAATGACCCTCTTGCCGTGGTGGGTGGGGGAATTCCTACAGTATAGATGTTAGCATTGCTGTGCAGTAAAGGTCTTGGGATTTCCTCCATCTGCACTGTCCAACATGGTGGCCACTAGTCAGCTGTGACTTTTGACCACTGGAATGTGGTGGTCTGAATTAAGCCATGCAGGAAATGTAAAATACCTACTAGATTTCAAACATTTAGTATATAAAAAGGATGCAAAAATACCTCATTGATTTATGTTTGATGGAAAAGTGAAATGTCAATGACTTTGAAATATTGAGTTACAGTGTTTTTAAAATTAAATTGTACTCAAATTAAATGTAAAATTATGGGTCAGCTAGTGGTATGATGTTTAAGGCAGTTAGGCCTCACATAACTGACTGCATGGTTCAGGCTCTGGACCTAGAGGTTTGAGATGTGTGTGTGTGTGTGTGTGTGCCCAAAATCCAGAAGGGGAGAGGAGTGGAAGAGAACGGATTGTGGTGTGACCATTCCCCAAAGTGGTGCTTTTCTTTCTTTCTTTCTTTCTTCTTTCTTTCTTTTTTTCTCTTTCTTTCTTTCTTCTTTCTGTCAAGCACGTGTGCTCTCTGGCAAATTTATTTAAAACATGTTTAACTAATTTTGTCCCTTTTTTAGCATGATGATTAGAAATGTGTCTCATCTGTGTGGCTTACGGCATTCTTCTATTGGGCAGTACCGCCTTGAGCCTTTCAATGGTAGAAAAAGAAACCAGTCCTAGTGCTTGGTTCTGGAAGTGAGTGGGGCTGATAACTTAGGTGGTTTAGGGGAGCTCCCTGGACCTCAAGAGACATCTGCCAACCTGTTTTGGGGAAAATAAACTAGAAAAAGTTTTCACATTCATGGGATGAAAAATGTATTGCAACTACTTGAAGATAAGGCAAAAAGAGCTAAGAATCAGCTTCATGGAGGACAAGAAGTTCAATGGCATCCAGGGATCAGTGATATTTGAGAAACAAGCTGGTAGCTTGAAGGCCAAGAATTAAACACTGCTGATTCCAGCACTGGGATTCAGGAAGGTTTTCTTTAACTCAGAGCTCTTCTCCTTGAAAGGATGTCAACTTGGTCACTGTTTATACTGGCTGTCCTCAATTCTTTTATGCTCTTCATTAGTCAATATTTTTTCTCATTTTCATCGTACCTCATGTTTGTCCTGGGAACACAGAGAAATTATGCACAAGTGTAGACCAGGCTTTTAAAGGAAGCGTTGTCGCAACCCCAAAAAGCAGAAGTGCTGTTATGTACTGAGGAATTTTTTAAATGCTAAAATTTCCAGAACACCAGGAGGCATGTTGCTATTGACCTCTGAACTCTTTATACCTCGTACAGTGCCTAGAACATGTTAGAGCTCCAATAGCTGTTTGATGAGTGGATTAACCCCGAAAGTAATGTGGTGTTCAAGAAGACAGTAAGGTCAGTTCCCCTTCTCTATCAAAAACTACGCCTCTTAAAGCTTTATTTCATATAATTTTGGGTGAATTTTGTCTTACAGTGGTCAAATCACAAACTGAAATGAACTCTGAGCCCTTCAGAAATAATGGACAGAATCTAATAAAACAATTAAATTTACTCTCGCTAGGAGTTTTGCATGTATTATTTCATATCTGTACCAAAAATTAACTACAGCCTATTTAAATCACATCTCTTTATAATAAAATGTATAGATGAAGAAACTGGAGGTCAAATAAGTCAAAGAATCAGCCTAAATATACAGTTAGTGAGGGTAGAACTAGGATTTATTTGTTCCATGAGTAGGAGAGAGAAAGCACCCCAAACAGGGTCCCCAGGCCACAATCACCCCTAGCTTCAGTCACCCAGGGTCAGGCACATGCATACCTGGCCTCCACAGGGGTGTCTGAATGCAAACCGGAAACCTTCCCATGTTGATCTGTCTTGCCTATGTCATGCTCTGCCACTGTGCCCCATGCTGGGATTTCAATTCAAACAGTTTGACTCCATGATTTCTCCAAATCATTATGCAATAATTATATTCAATTAGTCGTGTCTATAAATTGAATATGAAGCAAACTGTCTCTTTTTGTGAAACCTTTGCTTATACTTATACCATGGGGAAGTGCATAAACATGCACTCTAACATAGGAGCTATGTCTGTCTTCATTGTGGTCTATTTCCAGTAAACTTGTGTATTTTATTGGGGTCAGAAGCTTTCATCTTCTTACTTAACTAATATATTTACCTTAATTATATAAAGAATTAGTCATTTTTAACATATTTGCATAAGGAATCACTAGGTTGATCTTCTGGATTATCAAGCATGTGGATAAATTACCACTACCTCCAAACACACAGGCACACATGTGAACACATCCTTAAGCTCAAAGTCTTACAGGACTATATAACTGGCACCTACAACAGGTCATTTAGAAAACTGATGTTCCAGGACCTCCAGATGGCCTAATGGCTACAAGTAGTGGTCCCGTGTAGTTCCATGTAGTCATCCGTGGTTCAAGTCTTGGACCTGGTGGCTTAAATTCACACCAGGCACGTGTGTGTGCATGCCCAAGATCTCAAGAGGAGAATAGAAGAGAAGAGTTTGTGGTGTGGTCATCCCTCCTGGGGGGTGATTTCTCGCTTTCTGTCTGTTTCTTTCTGGCAAGCACATGTGCCCTTGTAACAAAAACCACTCCAAAAGAAAAACTGACATTTCTATTCAAATCTCAACAAAATGGGGCCATCAGGTGGCTTAGTGATTAAGGCACAGGATTCCCACATGGCTGACTGCATTTCGAGTCCCAGACCTGGCGACTTGAAACTCATGCTGGGCATGCATGTATTTGTGCCCAAAATCCTGAGAGGAGAGTGGAAGAGAAGGGATTTCAGTATGGTCATCTCCCCTGGTGTGTGTGTTGGGGTGATGTCTTTCTTTCTGTCTCTCTGTCTCTCTATATATGTACCCTATAGTAAAAATCTCTAGGAAAAAAAAGGCACTCAACAAAATAGAGAAACTAGGTCGTGCTTTTATTGTTGGTGTGGTCATCCCTCCTGGGGGGTGATTTCTCGCTTTCTGTCTGTTTCTTTCTGGCAAGCACATGTGCCCTTGTAACAAAAACCACTCCAAAAGAAAAACTGACATTTCTATTCAAATCTCAACAAAATGGGGCCATCAGGTGGCTTAGTGATTAAGGCACAGGATTCCCACATGGCTGACTGCATTTCGAGTCCCAGACCTGGCGACTTGAAACTCATGCTGGGCATGCATGTATTTGTGCCCAAAATCCTGAGAGGAGAGTGGAAGAGAAGGGATTTCAGTATGGTCATCTCCCCTGGTGTGTGTGTTGGGGTGATGTCTTTCTTTCTGTCTCTCTGTCTCTCTATATATGTACCCTATAGTAAAAATCTCTAGGAAAAAAAAGGCACTCAACAAAATAGAGAAACTAGGTCGTGCTTTTATTGTTAAGTGTTGTTTCTTGTAGCCTACATGTATAAAAAGAAAGACTAAAAAGATGTGACCACAACTTAAAATTCAAAGAAGATAAATGATTACATAAACGATAATAATTCTGTAAGATGCACATTATATACACTATTAAAATTATAAACCCCAAAAGATTACTTATAAGTAACAAAGAAGTCATGATAAAATGTTAAGTGGAGAAAGAGAATATAACTATTAATATATTTGAATTAGAATATTTATTTTGTGCAGCAGTATGTATGGAAGGAAGAATATATACTAAATATGACATGGTATTTATCTGGATGGCAGATTACAGGAGTCTTTTGTATGTGGTCATTGATACTTTCCAAGTTTTCTACAACACATATGTGTACATATGCATTTATTTACACATATCTAACTCTATATACATATGTATATTCATAATGCACACACACATCTCTGAAGAGATGACATCTGAACTCAAATTGTATGGAGGAAAAGAGCCTAGTCATCAAGACAGCGTTCCAGATAAAGGATCAGCAAACTCAGAGGCCACATTAAAAAATATTATTCTAGGGACTGGAAGATGTATAGGTGACTGGACTATAGGGGGATGGAGAATGGAAGAGAGGCATACAAAGAAGGCACAGAAGTAGGTGAAGATAAAGCCATGTAGGAGTCAGGAAAATGGCATAGAGTAATAGGGCATGATAGCTATTAGTACTTTATTTCAGATATTAATATTCCATATAGACTTCTCAAAACACAAAGTATTGAGGTTGCCAGTAGTTTGTTCTATCCTTCCCAAGACAGGTCCACTGATCACATTTTTGTTGTGTATGCTTTCTAACATGGTCTCAGTGACAACTTCTGACATGTTTTAATGCTAATCCTATAGCTATTGGTCTTCTCAGAAGCAAAAGAAAAACATGCTAAAGACATAGATAGTTAAACCAAGGAGTAGTTACCACACATGTGTACATACACACATTTTCTCTCTCTCTCTCTCTCACTCTCTCTCTCTCTCAAGGCGTTGATTCTGACACAAGAATTTGGCCATGACGTTTGTGTGGCAGGCTGCCTTTGTCTATGTGGGTTACTCTATGTGGGACCAGGCATGATCACTGGTCCAAGTTTATGCTGGATTCAGTAGTGCAGTGGTTAGAGATCCACACCTCCAATTAAAAGGGAAATAAATCTTTTCATATGACCCCTGCATAAGACTTTTTAAGGCAAATGTTGAAGTATAAATATGAAAGCAATTGTATATAAAATGCACAGTCCAGGATGGAGTCCTGGAAGTCAGGACTGAGTGTGGAAAACGTTGGTGTTTACCTCTGGACAAAGTACAAAGGAGATCAGGTATACAAGTTCTGAGAAGGGGGTAAAGAAGCAAAGACTGCAAAGTGCATAAAAGCAATTAGAGAGGACAGAGGAAGGAGATTCAAAAGTCAGGGCCAAGGTCAGAGAGCAAAGATGGAGCTCGCTGGTCTGGAGAACAGAGTGAGGAGAGATGCTCATGAACCAGATTCAGGTAGTTGCAGCACTTACATCATGCGCATGGCCATTCCTGTGGGATGAAGGGGCACTTTGTAGGGGAACATGGTGAGATTGGCTTGGAGAAGAGAAGGTTTATATTATGATATAACTAATTCATTCATGGAGCAGAAAAGGTCATGAAGAGCAGGTCTGGGCTATTTTTCATGTCTGAACGCCCTCAAGACCTTCATTCAGTATTTCAGGTAGATGATGCTTAATAAATATTCATTGATTAAACTGGCAAAAAAAAAAAAAAAAGAAGAAAGAAAGAAAGAGAGGAAAAGAGAGAAAGTAAAAGAAAGAAAAGAAAAAGTCCACAGGCAGAGAGCCTGCATTTTCTAAGGTTCCAAAATAGACGTCGAAAGGTATCTCAGAGGTCAGCTCAGGGAAAAAGAGGAAAACAATGAGGTAAAACTCTTAAGTCCTCCCCCACCTAAACCAGGCAGTTCTGTTCTCGTCTGAGCTACATATGGAGACATCAGGGAAGAATTAGAAATAGGATTCTGATGGGAACAACATTTAAAACACATTGCTTTAGGAAGGGAAGTACAAATTTATTTCCCCCCCTTAACCAATTCAAACCAAGACCTCTGAGCTAGCAAAAAGCAAGACAGGATTCTTAGGAAGATGCTTGAGATACAGCCTAACTACAGATATCTCAAGTCTTCAGGCAGGGCAGTGCCTTCACACCAGTAATCACTTTAATCAATCTGCAAATCAGGGTGGTTATCCTGGAGGGCTGGAACTGCCACAGAAATTGATGTTCACTATTGTGTAGCCAAAGGAATCTTTGCTGTCCTTTTTTCCAGTCTCTTCTATTACAACATAAGTTATCACAGGAGATCCTGCCCTCTCTTCCAGGTTAGACATTTTTTCTTTTTGGGAGGGTTTTTTTTTGCTATAGGGCACGTGCACTCGCCAGACAGAGAGATAGAAAGCGAGAAATCACCCCCCAGGGGGGATGGCCACGCCACAATCCCTTCTCCTCCTTTCTCCTCTCGGGATCTTGGGCATGCACGCACACGCACCTGGCGTGAGTTTTAAGCCACCAGGTCTGGGACGCGAACCGTGGTCGACTACATGGGAGTTTAGCAACATAGCCATTATGCTAACTGCTGGTCCCTCCACGTTTGACATTTACAAGGTGAATTTCCTTCTCTCACTTGCTCATGACAAAGATTGACTAGAAGTTTCCATGAGAGTCTTAGAAAGTTCTTTGGGCAAGCCCTGTGTTTGACTGGTTTTCTTTGCTTTTAGCTATGTGATGCTTTCAATAAGGGCTTAGAAAGAAACAGAGGTCCCATCTGACTTGATAGTTTTTAGAGCATTAAAAGTTAGAAACAAGAGTGTCAAGCTTTTCTTGTGGTAGATAGTCTCTCCTGACTCTGGGATTACTTTAATTAAAGAAAACATGACTTCAGTGATGCCCTCTCAATGCACCAAACACACAGGGATGGTAAAAGAATTGAACAAATCTGCGGTTAATATTTTGGAACAATTCCTTCACTTGTGTGTATTTTTTTACTTCACCGTAATAACAGTTCAGGACTTCTAATTTGTATTTTATATTTAAGTGACAAATAAATTGTCAGATGGTTCTTCATCATCATCTTCCCATCTTCTTAGAAATATAAATTGCTTGAGGGGGAAGTACTATAATTTTAGACCAGAAAATACATGCCAGATGTCTCTTATATGAAGTCGTCCCGCCCAGGGATATATGCCTTAGTCATTAGGATGTGTTCTAAATATTACTGCAAAGTCCTTGGAATGATGGGTCTGAACCCTCAGTTATACTTAACTGCTGGCATGCGGCTTTGTCTCTGTGTCTTGTGCTCCTATTTCCACTGATGTAAAGGAAGCACCAATTAGATAACACTCCATTATTAGAGAACCAAGCACAAGTCAGCTGAGGCAGGGGACCCGCCTTCTCCCCCAGAACAATGTCAAGGCTGCCTGGCTGAGGGTCTCTGGGCCTCTGTTGCACTTTGCTCTTGACATTCTCCAGCACACCCTATAAACATGTCTAATGTTGTCCTGCTCAGTTTGTTTATTTCAGACTATTTTGTCCAGGATAAAGGGAAATCTAGCTGGATCCTGGAGATGACAGCAGACTGGGACAGAGGGACTAAAAAATGGGGAAAACAGGAAACAGACAAAAAGAATAAAAATGGTCAAAGTCAGAAAGCAGGATTTCTAAAGTTTCTAATCTCCACTGTGCAGCTGGTTTGCTGCTAGCTTGTACAAATTCAGTGGGGGTCTTTGTATGCCCTTGTTTGTCTGTTAAAGGCTCTTCATTTTCAAGAGGATTAAATGCTCTTACTCTTCTGCATAGCTGACTCCTCTTCACGGCTAAGGTCTCAATCTTAATGCCACCTTCTACTTCCTGACCTCCCTGGCTGCTGGCAGAGCCCCAGTCCCATTGCTCTCTATATTATGTCCTGCATAGCTCTCATCTATAATGGTGTGTAATAACTTGGTTATTGTTATTGCTATTTTACTTGAGTACGGCCCCTCAGTACCAGAGTCAGTAGGCCCCAATAGAGTGGGAACACATCTCTGTCCCACCCTCTTCCTGATATTTAACACATATGTGCCCTATAATAGATGTCCAACAAATATTTTTGATTGCACAAATGACTAAATCAATGAATAAGTCTACCAGATGGTGTAAATGACACATGAAAAGAAAAGGAAGGTAGTAAAGCTTTTGCGTGAAGATATATTTATGTAATAGGACTTTGAAAAATGTATTATTGAATGTAAAGCTGAAGTACTAAATCAATGAATAAGTCTACCAGATGGTGTAAATGACACATGAAAAGAAAAGGAAGGTAGTAAAGCTTTTGCTTCCCGTGAAGATATATTTATGTAATAGGACTTTGAAAAATGTATTATTGAATGTAAAGCTGAAGTCCATGGAATCTAATAAATACTAAGTAAAATAAAATAGGCAGAAAGTCAGAAATCTCCTGGATTATATTTCAAAGAACTTCCACTATATCGATTCTTGAGCGAACTCTTAAATATTTTATTTTTTGAATATTAAGAAATTGGGGTCTTCTCACCAATTTGTCATCATTCTTAAAATATCCACTAACCAAAGTCGTTTTGTACTGATAAATTAAGTGCTATGTTGAAATTCCTGTGTAGGCTTAAAAAGGCTTCTTTCCATTTCTTTCTAAATATATAATTAACAAAGAGTCAATTATTCTCAAAGAGCAACTTATTTCTTTCAATTCACTGATTATAATGAGGGTTATTTGTTACAACCATAAAAGAGGAAATGGCGCATAGGCCAAGAGGAAATTTGGAAAGGATGTGTGACTGGAGAAATTATTTTGGAAGGTGAAATGAAGGAGAGAAGAGTCAAAATAAAAGAAAAATTAAAATTAGAAATGAAATTATTTTAGTCCTACTGTAATAACTTCTGCTCCAAGGAGGTTATTACAGGACCCAAGAGAGGATTCCATAGACGATGGATGGGACACTAAAAGATACTCGTCACATGCCTGGGATCAAAGGGCTCAGCCTTAAATCAGATGCAGTCATGTCTAGGAGCCTTTGATTCTCACTTTTGTCATCTGGAAAATGGGAGCAATAAAAATCTTCCTAGGGCAATTATAAGATGAAATGAAACCATACATATGAATGCACCGAGTCAAGATCAATTAACATTAGCTCTTTCTTGCTTACTGCTCTCCTCAGCCCTGACCCAGATGCAGTCAGAGGGTAGAGTCAGACAACAATCCAACCTCCATATAGAAACAAACAAAAAAGCAACAATAGCAAACCACACTATTAACTTGAATATTTGGGCTTACACTAGAAATCCACAAATCTATTTCTATTAATCCTTTGCTATTGAAATTATTTTTAAAGCGAATGATTCCACTTACCAATATTAGGAAACCCACTGTTGAAGGTAATTAACCTGAATAATTCAATGGAAAAGAGCATTCAAGGCACAAGTATTCACTAATAAAATGAATGTCTAAATTGATGCACTTATTTGCTACCTTCTTCTATGATCATAGTTAATTTGTGTAGGAGTGAGTGTTTGACTCAAGATTGAGCAATTAGAGACCTTCCCAAGAATTATTCATCTGGAATGCTATATTCACCTTCAGTCGAGGCCAGTTACAGATCATAGGCATGTGTGTGCCTAGTTTATTCAGAGAGGTCTTTGGATGAGAACTCAGAACCTTCCCACTTGGATAAACCTTGTAGAGGATTGCATTTGCCACTCCATCACTATCTGACCCCCATGCTATATCTTTTCTTTTTTGGAGAGGTTTTTGCTATAGGGCGTGTACGCTCGCCAGACAGACAGAGAGAGACAGAGAGACAGAAAGCGAAAAATCACCCCCTGGGGGGATGGCCACGCCGCAATCCCTTCTCCTCCATTCTCCTCTCAAGATCTTGGATATGCACGCACACACGCCCGGCCTGAGTTTTAAGCTACCGGGTCTGGAACGTGAACCATGGTCGACTACATAGGAGTCCAGCAACATAGACATTACGCTAACTGCTGGTCCCCCCTATGCTATATCTTGACCAACCTGTGGTTATGTGAGATTCCCCCAATAGTCTTCTCATAAATGTCCCCTTTTAGCTAAATCCATCTAATACCCAGTAAGTTTTAATGTTGGTCTTAAAGAGAATTTCAATATAGAAATCAATTGAGTGAGAGTGGCATTATAATGGAAATAATGTACATATGAGCACATAATAACTACTAAAAAATATTCACTGAATAACTTATTAAAAGTAGTATCATGGAGTAGCAGGAGGTGTGGTGGTTAAGGTGCTAGACTCCCACATAGTCAACTATGGTTCAAGTCCTGGACCTGATGACTTAAAAATCATGCAAGGTTCCTATGTGTCCATGTCTAAAATCTGGAGAGAAGAATGAGAAGGGTTTGCAGTGTAACCTTCCCCCTTAGAGGATTATTTCTCATTTTCTCTCACTGTCTCTCTCCAGCAAGTGCATGTACCCTATGGTAAATGGTAAAAAACCTTAAAAAATATTTATGAGATACAAACAAGACATAACCATTCTGTTGAGAATAACTACCTTTGTTCCTTGTCATTGTTTTAATAAATAACTCCAGAGCTAGAAAGCAATAAACCAATTTAAAAATGAGCAAAAGACCTAAACAGATAATTCTCTAAGAAAGATATATAAATGGCCAACAGGATATAAAAAAAAAAATCCTCAGTATCACTAATCGTCAAGGAAACATAAATAAAACCACAATGAGATATCCTCACACTTGTTAGAATGCCTGTCATCAAGAAGACAAAAGGTAAGTATAGGCAATAGTATGAAGAAATGGGAACCGTTATACACTGTAAGCAGGCATGTAAATCAGTGCAGTTATTATAGAAAGTAGTATGAAGGTTCTTCCCGAAAACTACCATATGATTCAGCAATTCCACTACTGGGTAGATCTCCAAAGATATGAAATCAATATGTCAAAGTGATATCTGCACTTCCATGTTCACTGTAGCCAAGTATAGCCAGAATTAATCTAAATGTATATGAACAGAAGAATGGTTAAAGAAAACATCGTTGGTATACTTAATGGTATACTACAATATTCAGACTTTGAAAGAAAAATATCCCATCATTTGTGATAACTGGATAAACCTGGAGGACATTGTGTTGAGTGAACTAAATCAGGCACAAAATGGCAAATACTTCATAATCTCACTTCCACATGGAATTAAAAAAAGTTAACTTTTGGAAATAGAAAGTAGAATGGGGGCTACTAGAGGCTGAGAGTATGTGGGGAATAAGAAAACGTTGACCAAAGGGTACAAAGTTAGATAGAATGAATAAGATTTCAAGATCTCAACAGATCTTGAAATAAAACATGGCAACCACATTTAATGAAATAATAGCATGGCAACCACAGTTAATAATAATGTATGTATGTTTTTTATATTGCTGGAAGAGTAGATTTTAAATGTCATTACAAAAAAATTATAGGTAGGCAAAATGATGGATATGTTCATTTGCTTGATGCAATCATTCTACAATGTAAACATATATTAAAATATTACATCGTACCCTTAAATATAAATAATTATTTTTCAATCACAAACAAAAGGAAAATAAATGCCATGTAAATCATTTAGCCATTGAATAGATACAGGAGCCCAATTTGTAACAAATGGAGTATTGTATCCACTCTTGTCCAGGTGTTTGACAAAACTGAATGCTCCCAGAACATAGTGGGAAGAAATGGTTGGCAGTTGAATGGCATTTCCAAGAGAGGAACAATTGACCTCAGGTTAGAGTTGCATAGTGTCTACAGGGTCTCTATCAGTGCTAGATCCAAGGGTACATTATACATCCAAGTAGCAGAGCCTGTCATGGGGGAGCCCATGAAGGAACACAGCCTGAATTCCAGAGCATTTAGAGCAGAACGTGCAGTCCATCTCTCCTAACCATCAGGGATGCCCAGAGGTCAGAAAACCTGCCCAATGTGAGATATTACATCCAGTGAGGCTCCTGCCCAGTAAGTCTGTGGAAGTAGAAGTGCATTTTGAGGAGTGACTTTAAGCAATCACTTGGTTAGAGAACAAACTGAGCTAAGCAGCCAGATTTCCCCTTCCGGGTGACATCGTCCAGAGGCACATAACTCATGCTTGCAACACTTATTCAAGAAAGACCAGCTATACTTGGTGGAGACAGTCATCGGAAAGTAAAACGACCCAAGGGTTTAGTAAAGCCAGCTGTTTCCTCTTCTGAAAACAGAAATAACAAAATTTAAAATAATACAAAGTTCAAAGTTTAATGAATACCTCTGAAGCCATCTCAAGGCCCTAGATAGTGTGGTCTTTGTGGTGGGGATGGATTTTGCTTACACAAGGCAAACAATATTTTGAGATAACACAACATAGGAGGAAATGTCTGAAGGTCTGGACTGAAGTATTCGTTCAGCCTCTCACTATTTGCTTGAACTTTTATATGTCACTCAACTGCTCTAAACATAAAGGAAAACACTGGATTGAGAGCACGTGTCCTATACTTTCTAAAGTCAAGGAGACTGCTGATATACATGTGCAAGTCTAGGAACTAAGAGCAAAATGCTGTAATGAGGCATCTGGAAAACGCCTGGGCTTACAATGGTGGCATGAACCCTAGGACATAGGATGGACAGATACAGTAAGAGAAGACTAGTGCAGACTTAGAACAAACAAGAAGACAGAAACCAAGGTGTAATAATATGTTTGGGCATGTATAAGAAGGAAGTAATAGGATCTTGAACTAAATAATGTGTGCATTTTCTGGAAGATGGAAGATAAAGCCACTGGCTAATGGAGACAGGACACTATTGAATCTTTAGTAGGAAAGGAACAGAAGGTAAAGGAGGAAAGGAATGTTAATTGCCTGATCTATGTTAGCCTCTGTCCAAAGGTTCTATGCTTTCTTTTGACTCAGACACTCTCTCAAAACTTTTTCTGGCTTAATTCTTCTCATCCTGAAATACACACTTCTCATACTTTAAATTGTCTCTACATCTTAAAAGCTCATTGTGATTTACACTGGGCTTTCACATGGTATGGCATGTAATTGTGTGACATGAAACTGGTTCATACCACATCTGCCTTTCTCAATGGACTCTGAGTGTCTTGAGAACATGCAGCATGTCTGTTCATTTCTGAATCCCCCATGTCTAGGACAGAACCTAGCACATAGTAGGAACTGAATATTTTTGAGTTGAATGGATAGCCTCATATAATACTCACAACCCTGGAAAGTCAGGTAGGGCTGGAAAAATAGATACCCAAATGAACTGAGATTCAGGTATAAAAATTTCAGGTAATGACTGGGAATATTTGACACTCACGGTGGACTGACGACTTGTGAGACTGTGGCAGAACTTTGGGTGAGCTCTACTGTCTTTGTTTCAGTTTAGTTAATAAGGATCACATTGAAAAGCTTGTGGAAAGTACAGATCCTGGATCTTTTCAAATCCAAAAAGTCTTATTTCTGCCCAAAGCCTCATAACATGCATGATATCTCACATCTGTCCACTTGCTCCAGAAAAGGTGGCCATTCTCAGTAGTCTATCTCCCACTTCATTCTTACTCAACACGTCATCAATTCCTGTCAATATATTCTTTGAAGTGTCTTGTACACCTATCAACTTTTCTCTCTTTGCTATGACTATTCTTTTATAAGCACATGGCCCACTGTGAGGGACCCCCACATATCAACCTGATTCTATACCAGTTTTTCTTTCAGAATAGTCTTTTTAGACAAAAATGTGCTTCAATTCCATTGAATCTCTTGGAAGTCCTCCCATAGCTTTTAGTACAAGAACTGAAATCAAACTTTATAACATGGTCTAAACGTACTTTGTTGGTCTGGCTCTTACCTCCCTCTTCAGTTTTCTCCCTCTGTGATGCTGTCACACCAGCTTCAGTTCTTCAATATCACCGGCCCCTTCCGACTACAGGGCCTTGGCACAGGTTCCCACTTTTGCCTGAATGTTTTCCAAGCTCCCTCCTCCACCTACTAATTTGACTTTTGGAACTAAGCTCAAACAAGGTTAGATTTGGCTATTGATACACTCATAGCAGTCTGCATTTTGTTATGTCACAGCTTGACTATGTATTTATCATTCAGTTAATTGACTGATGATTGTCTGACCCCTCTTCAAGACTTAGGCTACCTGAATGCAGGGCGTACGTTAGCTTTACTCAGGACTCTATGCCTACCCCAGTGGCCTGACAAATAGCTGGTGTTCTGTACAGGAGTGCCCAATAGGTACACAAATCATGCAGTAAGTCAAGAGCTGGAATCTCAGTTATTATGACTCTCTATTAGTGATTTGATAGAGATTTGAACTAAAGAGTTCATCTCATGCTGGGAACCCTTGATTCCAGGGACATGCATTACTACTGTCTGTGTGCTTCATATGTACACATTCATGGAAGTATCCATGAGAAATGTCTTACAAACATCTAGGGCCTGTGGCAGGCCTTCAGTACTTTGTACACAAGGAACATGCTGGGCACATCACTGGAGGGGCCCCCAACACTGACTCTCAGTTATGCCTTGTAATCTAATTCAGTTTAACAGTTATTCACTGAGCACTTTCTTTGAGCTGAGCAATCTTCCAATTGGCACTAAGCCTAGGTGTGGCCTTGAAGGGGAACTTGATGTGCAGGGCAAAACACCCGTGAGACCAAGTAATTATGACACAGTGTAAGATACATAGCAACTGATGATGCATAAGGGATCATGACAGCCCAGTGGTGTGCTGGGCTGGCTTCAAGGAGGAAGTAGCTTGAAACAGGTTTGGAGGGATGAATAAGTGTATTATATTTTTAATAAGGTAGTAGGGACCTAAATAGAAGTGAAAATTGCATTTGCAAATATAAAAATCAAGAGCCTGGAACTAGATCAATGTGTTTGGAGAACAATGGTTAATTGTACAGTGAAAGCAATAAATATGAGAAAGAGAGAAGTTGGTGTGGATGAAGTCTGAGCAATCGTAAGGTGTCTCCTTTTCCTCTTAAAGTCTTGCCCTATTCTCCCTCTCCTGCTACCCCAAATTCAGGGTCACTATTTACACTTCTATTAACCTTGTCCCTTTATCCATGTCTCTTGATTAATCCTTGATCCTTAAGCCCAGCCTTGAACACCTACAAGGTATATTTTACAGTCGGGGAGCCTAACGTCCCAGGGAGAATCCGTCTTGCTGAGATTGTTGCTGGCAGATTTACTTCCAGTGTGATTGTTGCAAGAGTTTGTCTAACAGAATGAATGATCAACCCTGAGTAAAAGGGATTATGAAAAACTTAATAGCATTGTAGCAATGTGGCTGTTAATGAAATACAGTTGGCTGCTCCCGCCATTTGGCACCAACCAACCCGACACTGTCAACATCACAATACGATATTTGTTCCCAATTATTTTACAGCAACAACTGAAATACAATATGGTATTAATCATATTTATTATAAGTATCAATTTGAGAAATTTCTGACATGCCAGAAGATGAATAGGTTTATTATGAAAAGCCATTCGGCTTGTGCATGCTGACTGCTGCTGTGTAATAAATAGCCAATGCAGAAGCTTTTTTAAAAAAGAGGTAAAGTGAAAAATACAACAGAAAATAAAAATGAAGCATTGAGACCCTTCCAATATCAACTGTGTCTGTTGGTCAAACAAAGTCAAGATACCTTGTGCCTTTAGTACTCCATATGTTGGAATAAACCAGCGGGATAGTCCAGACACTCAGAAGAAACAGCAAGGAAAGTTTCATGACTGGGATTTCAAAGTGACACTGGAGGCAAAGGAATCCTTTTTTATTTTTTTTTTTTGAGAGGTTTGTGCTATAGGGCACGTGCATTCACCAGAAAGACAGAGTGAGACAGAGAGACAGGAAGTGAAAAATCACCCCCTACGGGGGATGGCCATGCCACAATCCCTTCTCCTTCATTCTTCTCTCGGGATCTTGGGCACGCACGCACATGCACCCAGCATGAGTTTAAGCCGCCGGGTCTGGGACTCAAACCACCATCGACTACTTGGGAGTCCAGCAGCATAGCCATTACTCCATCTGCTGATCCCAAAGGAATCTTTCTTAAGACGCAGTACCCTCTAAACCTCCTTTGACAAACCTACTCCAGCACACACTGCTTTAGAGACTGGCTCTTTCCAGAAAACACTTGTCCTACACATACTACAGGGCGCGTTCCTTCACTTGTTGCAGGCACTTTATCAATTATCTCATCAAAAGAGTCTTTCTGATTGGCCCATTTAAAAAGTCCCTCAAATTCCATTTATTTTTTTATTTTCTAAGAATTCTGTAACTCTATGTCTACTTGTATTTTTTCTCCTTGTGACTATGAACCAGATAAGTAATGAGCTTTCATTTCTCCATGATCCAGTACATGCATGCATGGTACATACTAATCACAGGTATCATGGAATAAATGAACAAGTGAGCAAACAAATGAGTGAATGGACAAATGAACGAATGGTCAATTCAGAAGTGTCTTTTGAGCTATTGACTATATTTGGGTGATTTCACCTCTTTATCAGACTGTCTGGAAAGTCATGATGTATTTTTGCATAGGGAAACACATCATGCCTTTTGCAATGACTCAATATTTCTTCATTTTTTTGTCTGTTCTTGAGTTTTATAGTCTGACCTCAATGTCATTCTTCCTCTTTAGGGTTTTTTTCCCATAGATTGTGAACCTGTTGTTTCTTATGAGCCTGTGGAATCCATTCTTACTATTGGCATCAAAGTAACTTAAAGAAAATTTGCATTATTTCCTTGCATCCTTGCACTGGTTGAAGTCTTCTGTGAATTTCCTGTGTGTTGAGGAGTAACCTCACAGTCCTGAGCATGGCACACAAAGCACTTCATGGCCTATACACTACCTGTTTATCCCAGCATCATCTCCCCTCTCCTCCTCACACACACTCATGATCCAGACAGGCATAGAGGTGTCCTCCTGGATTTGCCATGTCCTCTCATGCTTTAGAGAATCTGCCCTGTTCCTCTCTGCCTTGCCGCTGGAATGGCTGTTGTTTCCTACTGCAGATCTCAAGTCTTAACCACTTGTAAAATTGTTGTTTTGTGGGACCAGCAGTTGGGGTAATGGCTACGTCATTGGCTGGACTCCCATGTATTTGACCATGGTTAGAGTCTCAGACCCAGTGGCTTAAAGCTTATGCCGTGTATGTATGCATGCATACCCAAATTTTCAGGAGGAGAATGGAGGAGAAAGATTTCAGTGGGTCATCCCCTCTGAGGGGGTGATTTTTTGCTTTCTGTCTCTCTGTCTCTCTAGTGAACATACATGCCCTGTAGCAAAAATTTCACAAAAAGCAAAAAAAGAAAACAATTGCTGCTTTGGGCTTTCAGAGAAGATCGTCCTCTGTGTTTCTCTCTTCATCACTTTTCTGTTGATTAGCTGTATAAAACTCCTTAGTTCTGTCATGTAGCTGAAACAAAAAGAGAGAGAAACAAGAATCTCACAGAAGTTGAAGAATCCAGAGTTACATAGAATTTACTGTATAAAGATGAAATCTAAGTCAGGCAAGCAAGAAAAGGATGATTTTTCCAAAGAGACCAATGAAATTGTGGAGAAATAACAAATGTATATACTAAGACTTTCAAAAAAAGGTGATCTAAAGTCACCTATAATTTTTAGAATAGTGTCATACGTAGATAAAAACATTTGTTAAGCAGTAAAGGAGTTTTATACTTGGTATAATCTTGGGATAGTAGTAAACTGTCCTTCAGGAAGAACTGTTGGGTAGCAGAAAAGGCACTCGAATGTTTTTGAAATTTTAGACAGTAGATGGAGGTCAGAATTTACTTGCTTGAAAGAGGGATTCATCAGAATGCAGAACAAGTTTCATGAGTGAATTGGAATAATATCCTTGTTCATCTGCCAGATTTGAATCAAGTATCATTTCTTCAGGAATTCTCCTTTGAGGAGCTTTCAAATACTTCCCCTGGCCCCCCAGTGTCTTTAGTATTTTACTGAAGTGTATGACATAATGCGTTACACTTTTGCTTACATGTTTATTTCTTCACCTAGAGCTGAGGGTCTTATCTCATTCATCCCATATTTCTAAAACCTACTTGACATCAGGCCCCTGACAGGTACTCAGCAGATGGAGACTAAGTTTTGAAAATAAGAGATACTAATCTCACCAAGTATAGTATATGGTATACCTTTATTATCATAAGAATGGATAATGAATCTTGAAATGAATAAACTAGGGAGAATCGGTTGCTGTAATCTAATTGTGTCCTGAGTGTAGGAAAGGAAATTTAGGGGAAAAAATAGAGAGGCAAGACATTTGTGGACCACAGATATGACTTATTAGTTGTTAATGAGAATGTGTATAGTATTCCCAACTGGGCTGGACTGAGGTATATGTCATGGTGGATAAAGTCTCTTTACAATCTAAATGATGTATAGTGATTAAATGTATAAATAATAATAAAAATTTTAAAAAAAACAAACAAAAATTCATATGCTAAAATCCTAGCCCTCAAAATGATGGTATTAGGAAATGGGGCCTTTGAGAAGTGATACGGTTATAAGAATGCAGCTGTCATGAAGGAGATTAGTGTCCTTATTTAAAAAAAGACCACAGAGACCTAGCTAGCTCCTTCTATCATGTGAGAGTACAGCAAGAAAGTGCTGCTCTACAAACCAGGAAACAGCCACTCACTAGATCTCAAATCTACCAGTGCTTTGACCTCGAACTTTCCAGCCTCCAGAACTGTTTATAAGCTGCCAAGTTTAAGGATTTAGTTATAGCAGTACAAACAGACTAAGACGATGACGAAGCATGTGGAATGGAGGGAAGATAACCTCATTTGAGTAGCTATAGCAAAGTCAAAGGATGCTAGCACAATGTTGACCCAGCACCCAGCACAATACCTGGCATTTAATAGGTAATCAGTCAATCAATCAATTAATTTACTAAGAATCGGGGCAGAAATTAACACAATCATTGAAGTCAGTGTTCTTTAAGGTCCCTTAGGAAACTGATAGCCAGTAATCATTTTCATGGGGCAAGTAAGCGTTTTCAGACTGTCTGTAGATGGATATAACCAAAATATGTTTTGAGTTTCTTATTTGCCTTATCCATGGCCCCAGGCTTTTCTTTCTTAGGCTGGTGGTAAAAGGAAGGACAGTTTCCAGCACCACTGTTCATTTCTATTTTTTTTATTTTAGTCATTTTTCCAATTCTCACTTCAATTTAAGAAAGGTCTGTAGGAAATCACAGTGCTACATTCTTTCATTCCTTGAGCTACTTTGTTGGGTAGAATTTATTTTGCATAGATTTATTTAAAATCAGTTTTTAACTACCACTTTCGTCATATGGGATTTTTACAACCTTATTTTCTGCTGATACAAATGGTTTTGATCCTTAAAAGGGCAGGGCTGTATTTCCCTTCAAACAATTTTAAATCACTACAGAGAATTAATTTTTAGTAATAGTGAGGGGAGAGCATTTTACTCTTAGAACTTAAGAAACGGGAGTTCTAATAAGCAGATGCTGGAAACCTATTGAGTTAGGTTTTGTTGCTGTTGTTGTTTGTATTCTAGTATTCAGACAATTGGCATGAAAATAAAGAAGTATGAGGAAAATGCTGAAAACAAAAGCAATAAAAGTCACTATTAAGCATATTATTTTGCATTTGCAAAACACTTTTATAAATGTCTGCAAATATCAATTCCAATTTTATTCCTGAGGAAAATAGGAAATAAGCCTTTTTGAGAGTCAAAGTTTAGCTTAAGATACAGGTATCGTCGTCATAATTAGGGAGAAGGAACTCATAGTAACCCTGGAATCATTGTTATGGAGTTATTAGCAGGAAGAACCATTGTCCTTCAACCTTCACTAATAAACAGGAAGTGACAATTCCACAGTGAGTTCCAGAGTTCTTCAGGTTCCAATCAAAAGTCAACTTAATACTGGAGATTCTATAAGAAAGCTCAAAATAAGCAATACATGTTAGATCTATATTATTGTAGAGGAAAGGAGATGAGGAAGGCAAAACACTAGAAGATACAAATGTATCAATAATTTAGTACAAGGTAGGAAACAGGGGCTTGGAACTTTCTGGTCCATAAAGACTGCAGTCCACTTGTTTTTATCCCACTTGGCAAAGAAAGTAAAATGAGTGGGTTTTGAGACCCCAAGGAGGAAAATTTTAGCTGAAATTAGTGGCACCATCTGAATACAAATTATCATCAGAAGAAAAGAGATAGGAAGCTGTCTGAAGGGACAGGGTATTTATGGAAGAAGTTGAAAGAGAATTGCATTCATAGATGCAGTCTGACCAACACTGATACCATCTTCACAGCTGCTCAAGAAAAAATTTACTCTAACTTCTTGGTGTCATGGTTCTTACCTGCTATAGTTGTAGGGGGTCTAAATGTATCTTTAAAAGAAACTAGGGTGGGGGCCAGCAGTTGGGGCAGTGAGGTTAAGACACTAGACTCTTACATGGCTGAGCATGGCTCGAGTCCCAGACCTAGTAATTTGTTTTCTCACTTTCTCTCTGTCTCATCTCTCTATGGTGAGTACACATACCCTATAGCAAATGTAATAATAAGAATGATAAATTAAACTAAATAAATATATATATTTTAAAAGGTACTAGGGTGAGAAGTGCCTCCCACAGCCCCACACCAGAAAGAGAACAGGAAGGATAGACTGCAGCCATAAAGGAAAGCACGGGTTCCAAGTCAAGACCTAAGCAAGTTGTCTTCAACTCATTCCAAATTCTGCACTGGAAAATAGAGTGCCTGGGGCTGAGTATCAACATGAACACCTGGGAGAAGCCAGGTCAGTGTATCAAAAGAACATTGATCTAAGGGCCAAAAGTCCCAGGCTTGGGACCAGATAGTGACACAGTACCCAGCAAGACAATCTCATATGGAAAGGTTCCCAGTTCATATCTGAAGAGCTCCCTGAGTATGCCACACGTGCCCTTGCTCATGGTTCAGGGATGGTTAAAGGCTGGTGGTGGGTTGTGGAGCAGGGGTCATCGGGGGTATGGTCTTCATTGTGGTCTATTTCCAGTACGCATGCTCTGGTGGGAATAAAGCAAGCTAGCATAGAGGTTAGTGGGACTACAGCCATTTTGAAATTAAGAAAGGCATCTAATGAGGACGATGTAACAAAGTGCTAAATCATAGGGAGACCTGTTTAAGGAATGGGCAGATGAGAAACCAGGAACAAATATTTGAAGTAAAAGAGGAATAGGATGATGACTCAAGGGAAAGCGATTGACTCTAAATGATTGTAATGAGAAATGATTTGCACATGTTTGTATTTTATACCTATAAATACTGAGAACATATTGCGCTTTTTGAGACAGTTTGGTGGTGCTTGCCGACTATTTCCCCATTACTGGTTACAGAAATAAATTCCCTTCCTCTCTGGCCTCTTTCTTTCATTTCACTGACTGCAAGGAACAGCACCTGAATTTAGTTGATGGGTAACAGGAACAAATGAATGAACTTTGGGGGAAAAAGACTCAATAGAGCGCTTGTCTCAGTGTGTTTCCAGTCCAAATCAAACATCTTCTCTGAGCTTTTGCTTTATCTTCATGTAAAATGAGAAGAAAAACAAAAGCCTGGGAATTAGTCTAGATCAAGATTCCATAAACTATGATCTACTGGCCTAATCTGGCACACTGCCTATTTCTATATGTATAGCCTCACTGAAACGCAGCCAAGCCCACTCATTCCCAGATTGTCTGTGGCTGTTTTTGTATTACAGTCAGAAAACTAAGTAGTTGCAACAGAGATTACATGGTCTGCAAAGGTTAAAATATTTACTTTCAGTTCCTTCGTAGAAAAAAGTTTGAGTAGCTCCAGAGAATCTCTGGTCTAAAATGACCCTCTGAAAGATTAGGCATTGAAGCTTCCACTATGACCACACATTGTGAAGTGAATTTCCCCCCATCTAGAACACAATACATGAATCAGGAGATAAAGGTATCCATGTCAAGTTTAAAATTCAAAATTCATTCACTTGAAAATATAGCAATTTTTCAATTTTCTTGCCATGTTTGGGTTTGGCATAAAGAAGTCTGGAGGTGAGGGGGAGAAAAATTCTCTGAGCATTTGAAGTCTATTTCACTTTCATTATGAGACCACTGAGGCTTTTCTTGAGCAACGGAGAGAGTGTGAAATAGAATAAGGCATCCAAATCAATAGATTAAATTTTTGAAAGGATGAGTAATTGGAGTAATGTTACAGAATATCAAGCAGATTATTTAGATAGCACACAAGTTTCAAGTTTGATCAGGTCAATTCACAGGCCATCAAAAAGTACACAGAGAAATAGTGGGTTTGATCCAAGAGCCTTTTGCATTACAATGTAGTCATTTGCTCTCTTTAGCCATTTAATCTCTTCCTTAGGTTCAGAGAAAGAAAGAAAGCAGAGATGAGAGAGGGAAGTAATGAGATCATACTGGATTTGCTTACATAGATAATGATAACAGAAGCCTTTCACACCTGCTAATATATCATATTATGTTTACAGCTCCTTCCTCTGTACAGACTTAGGATCATAAACAGAGGCTTTGATCAGGAAACCCTTAGACTGAGTCTAGAGAAGAGGTTGCCAAATACACCTGAGTATCAGAATCCCCAACAGAATCGGGGCTCTAGAGCGACTGAATCATGATTGCCGGAGGTGAAGGCCGGACATCGAGCTCTGCAACAGGATCCTTAGAGGATCTCTTGTGCAGCCAGTTTTAGAAATCAACTCTAGAGTCCAATTCCTTCATTTTTCAGTGATGGACTAAAGCAATTTGCTGAAGTTGTATCACAGTCCCTCTCACCCGCAGTTCATCAATCTGAGAGAAAAAAAAAAACATGAAGTATTTACAAAGATCTGCAGGACCATTTGTGATGTGACCTTGACCCAACCTTTGTGTTCTTCCTCATGCATGCCAAGTACATCCCAGCATCAGGGACTGGCATTTCCGTTTTAGGTTTGCTCCTCCCCAATCTCCCCATGAATTGCTTTCCCAGATCATCTAAGTATCTGTTCAGAGGTCAGCTTAACAGAGAAGTCCTTTTTGGCTCTAAATCTATATTCTTCTTGGCACTTACTATCACCTGACATTTCATGTATGTGTCTATCTATTGTGTTTCCTACTCAATTTGATCACAAGTTCTATATGAGAACAATAAAGCTGTGTTTGTTCACTGCTGTATCACCAACATTTAGAATCTCAACAAATATTTGAAAGTGAATGAATGAATGAGCGACTTTTCTAAATATTGTCACCAGTGTAATGAAAAAGGAAGGAGTGTAAATTGGGCTTGAATCCTCCATGCATGAGCTTGAGCAAGTTACTAAACATCTACTTCCTGTGTGTTAAGTAGCCACACTGACGCTGGTGGATTATTGTGAAAATTACATGGAGTAGGACAATAAGATTTCCTTTGGGAAATAAATCTAAAGTAGGCCTCAGGTTTAGGTCCCCCTACTGGGAATTCCAGGGGACTATAAAGTTGATTGGATAGCCCAATTGGGCTACAGAGAAGCTGGAAGTATGCTTTAGTTTCTTAATCCTGATGGAGCAGGAGGTTGTGTAACCCCCACTGGTACCCTTTTGAACCACGTTTCATCAAGATATTGTGAAATGAGGAATAATAGGGAGCCTCCACTGGTCAGCCTGTACCAGGGCCTTGTGCTAAGTTGGATTCACCCAGTGGAGAAAGGGAATCCCTGGCAATCTCACAGTTCTTTCCATGCCTTTGCTCTCATAGGGCTGGAAACAGTCAAGTCAGCCCCACAGAACTACTGGGACAAATCACCACACTTCCCCTGTGACCGTGTAGAATAGCAATGTCCTTTATCCAGTTTCTCCCAAGTGAGAGTCAAGGTTTTTAGTTTGCAGAAGAGAGAAGGGAGGAAAGAAAAGAACACTGACAATTGCGTTAAAAACCTATGTTCTTGGTAATTGTGTACTCATATTCATACTCTAGCCATAATTTTACATAACCCCATGAACCTATAAATAGAATTATTGTCTTCATTTTCCAGACAAGAAAACCTAGGTTGGCAAGGTGTAGTGTTTGATAGTATTATACAGTAAATTAGCAATGAGCTTGCAAAACCTTACCTTGAGTGAAGACTTGATTCTGTCCTTTACTAATACTGTAATTCTAGAAGCCATGTATCCCCTTTTATAGTTGTGTTCGATTTTATAAAACATAACAATAGCAATGACACCTTGTCGTGAAACTGGTATTGAAATAAAATAAGATCTTTACTAGTTCTGTGATTCTGGAAGCCATGTATCCCCTTGCATAGTTGTGTTCTATTTTGTAAAGCATAACAATAACAATAACACCTGCTCACAAAACGGTTGTTGAAATAAAATAAGATTTTAAGCACTCAGTCCAATGGCTTTACCTTACAAATGTGCTCAATAAATGTTTTCTGTTATTATTGCTAATAGTATTTTAAATAAAGTAACCAAACCAAAGGCAGAGTCAAGATTCCAATTTCAGTTGACTTGACTCTTCACTGCTTCTCTTCTATTGTGCCACACTAGTTCATTACTTTGGGCCACCACATGGACTTTATAAACCAAGACACTCACATTCTCAAAGTACTTCAACTGCACAGCTCCATGGTCCCTTCCAAATGCAAGATTTAGCAACCCAGTGGGAGAGTTGAACAACCTATTCTGAGAGGTCTCCAGGAAATGAAGTCTGGAATCTTCCCTAGAAACACAACCCCTGTGGCACCTCCCTTCTGTTCAGGATGCTAAGGACCTCTGACCTCCATAGACTTCATCCTCCCATACAATTGGTTCCTCTCACAATTAGTTTCTGGCACTGCCATCAAAGTGAGCTCTCCCCAAGGACATGGAACAGGATGAAAAACAAATGTTGTATTGTAAACTCAAAGTGCAATCTGGGCAGGCACAGTGAAGGAGGAAGGTTATGTTGTGGGAATTAGAGGTCAATGATAGAAGACAGCCTGCTCTCTGCCTCCTCCAGGTGATTTCTGGGGTGTGACATGTGCCCTCTTAGGCCCCAAACATTCCCATGATTAAGCAGTGCCTAAGGAACAGAGCTTGTGAGGATGTCCCCTAAAATTAGAATAATTTTTCTCTCTTGTTTCAAGTCATAGCAGGGTAGAAGACTGGTTTCTTGAATCTAGAAAGTATCAGGTTTATCCCATAAAATCATTAGGCCAATTGTGGTTTTCCATCTTGTGACAGCACGGATGAGAGAAAGAGCCAAAAGACACAGCATCTTTCTTCCAATGAATACTCAACTTCAAAGAAAAAAGTGACCACTGTTGAGGAGGTGAAGTCATAGCCTCGCCAAACCTTTGAAGCTAGAGAAGAAGATGTAAATTAAGCACAGACAGGCAGGGTATAAAAATAATATTCACAAAGGAAAAGCAAAACTCCTCAGCACTGGGTGTGAAAGTAGAGGAAGCTGGCCAAGGCAATGGGAAGATAAACAGAATTGCATGATGTAATCACTCTATGAAAAACAAATCAGATGAGAAATACATGGAAAATATGTGGAAGATGTAAATTGTCTATTTTATCTCAGAACTTTTAAGAATCAAAGTAGAAGCAAAGTCAACTTTCTCAATATTCAGTTCATTATAAATCCTTTTAAAAGCCAGGAAACATACTACTGTCTATTGTTTCTGTAATCGTGTTTTGCTATATGACAGAGCCATGGGGCTCTATAATTCTGTATAGGTCCGCATACCAGTATTATTCCTTAGTCCTTAGGGTTTTTTTTTTTTTCTTACATCTCCTATTAGTTAAATAATTAGCTTATGTAGTCATTCACTTATTCACTCATTTAACAAACTGATTTTGTATTTGCCATGTACCAGGCACTCTATTCTTTGGTAAGTAAACAAAGATGAACACGACACTGTCCTGCTCTTAAAAAAATGTATCTCCCTACTTAAAAATAAATTTAAGTTGGTAATCAGAGGACAGCATAGTTCATTTCTGATAAAGGCAAATAAACAGATCCAAAGGAAGACAGAGTTTAAAGGTTCTAATAGTATCCTTCCAAAATTCATGGCTCCCTAGAAACTCAAAATAAGATCTACTTGGAAATGGGGTCTTTAAAGATATTATTAAGATAAGGTAATAGTGGATTAGGAAGGGTGCTAAATCCAATGACTTGTGTTCTTAGAAAAAGATGAGCGAGCTCACACTCAGACACATATGAGGAATAAATCCATATGACAATAGAGGCAGAGATTACAAGTATGCCGCCAGAAGTCAGAGAACACCAAGAATGGCCAGGAACCACCATAAACTAAAGAGGTCAGGGCAGACTTTTCACTGGAAACTTCAGAGGAATTTTGGTCCTATAGACACCTTAACTTGAGAAGTTTAGCCTCCAGAACTGTGAGAGAATAAATTTTGGTTACATAAAGCCACCCAATCTGTGACACTGTTTCATTCGCCCTAGACAATGAATGCAGAGGGGAAAGGCATTAATGCTCCTGTGGTGAGAAATAAGATGCCATCAGATGATTTTGGTGGCATGTCACTGCTAATATGGCTTTTGCTTTGGGGAACTACTTCCTTCATTGTGAATCAAAGCACCTTGCTCCACTCATCAAGGAGTGACTCATAACTAATCTTGACTTTACCAAATTTCCCTTCTTGCATTTTCTTCTTCATGTTGATTATGGGTCCAAGAATAAACTATTAGTTTAGCTTCTTTGATTCCAGGCACTTCCCAGGTTCCTGTACTTCATGAAACCTAATTCATTGACTTTTATTTCTTCATTGGCTCAGATTAACCAAAAGTGGTCATTGTGGCTTGCAACCAAGAACTCTCATTGGTATAGAACTCATGATGAATTTTTTGATTTTCCTTTTAGAGAGAACATTATAATCTTCTCTGTCCTGTTTTATCTTTGTTTCTATTTTTCTTTGTTTTACTTCCAAAAAAATTTTGTGCTATATTTATTACTATTTCTGGCAATCATGAAAGATCCTATAGTACCTTTTTATAAACATATTCTACCTCTAGCTAAAATAATATCTTGATTCATGCCAGTCTCTCCATCTAAAAATCCCTTCTCTATTAATCCACTTCACATATAAAACAATATTAATTTTTAGACCCAAGAAATGCCTTGAAGACTGAATAGAAGAAATAACACAGATGTTGGAGCTAGACTTTAACTGAGGTAGCATCAATTGTATATGACCTAAATTTGGAACAATCACTTATCTTTCTGAGATGTGAGTTTCCCAGAATCCTATTTACCTTTGGGTCATTGTTGGAATCAGAAAGCATCATATAACAAGCTGTCAGTCCAGTTCTGGACACACAGAGATGCTAATAAAGTTGGTTTTCTTCTTTTCTCCCTTCTATTATCCTCGCCCTTCAAAAGGCATATGAATAACCTCTTGGAGTCTGTTCTTTTTCCTCTCACCTAGACCTGTAGGTAAAGACAGCTAGGAATGATAATTGGATATGGGAGAACAGTGTCTGATTAGCTTCCTCTTCTTTAGCTTACTGGGATCTCCTGATTGAATAACTCTACTTAAGTAACTCCTTCTCCAAAACCTTGCCACCATACAAGGTTAATTCTTACACAATATACTATTTGTTGGTTCAATCTAACATTGAAGCATGCTTTGCCTTTTGATGTTTAAATGTTCATGTGTTGTTTGTTTGTTTGTTTGTTATTCAAGGGGAAAAAAAAAACATGTCTTTCTAGACATGTGCAAGCCTATTACTTGGATTCCAGGCCCTACGAGAAATTCTGAGATAGATTTTTATTGACTGGCCTCAGGATTTATTTTGAAGACAGTCCAAGCATTCTTCCAGCAGAATGGCTAGCCATCTGGACCTGCTTAATCATGTGAATTAATTGATATTGTTACCCCTCCAAAGGGGCACAGTGTTGATTATGTATCTCACGTAACTGCATACAAGAAAAACTGACCTCTCATGGACAAAATTTGTATTCCTGTTTGACATCTTCATCTGTATGTCAATATAACTGAGCTATCAACATTCGCTTGGACCAGACTATTAAAAGAGCCACTTGGATAGTTATTTTGAGTATTTTTAATCTGGTAAAGGATTTACCTCAGCATTATTATTTGACAAAAAATAAAATAAGCCATCTCTAACATCTAGGTACTAATTCTTCAGTGTACTTGTTAGAAGATTCTTCTTGGTGTTCTTCCCAAGGGCCTCATCATGTCCTATATTACCTCCAGGGTGGCAATTATCACATCATTCCATAACAAGGTTGACATGTAATTTTATCATTAGAACGGGGACACTTTAAGAGTAAAAGGGGCCATGGTTAATAATTAAACTAGAACAATGGAAATAAACTGAGACTGTCTTAAGAGAAAAATAGTTCACTAATTTTAACCACAGTCTGTCTGCTCCTCTAAAAATTAAGCCCCTGGAAATATTTAGCTTCTTCTTTGCTCCATCTCTAACTTCTAATGTAATACCTGACACATGAAAGATTCTACTTCAGTCAGGGTCTCATGTCATGGCAAGAACATACAAGGAGGTGTGACCCTCCTACCATACTTCATTGTAATCACCAACATACAGCATGATTAGTATGTGATCATGCAGCAATAATCCAATTACAATATCTGTTTTTTTGTTTTGTTTTGTTTTGTTTTTTTGCCTGATTAGCTGCTTGTCCATCAAGACACCTGAATCCAACTGCATTAGGACCCATTCTTGTGTTCCTAAAGCCGCTTGTCCTTATATCTTTATGTTGATCATGATCTATATGATGGTTGGTCTAAGAAGGTCTTGAGTGTTGAGCTCATGACCTCCTGTGTTCTCCCTTTAATCTCTTCGCCTGAATTTAGCAGAGTCTGTCAGAAAATAAGGCAATAATACATGCTAGGTAAATGAATGGGTGGATTAATTTTCAAATGAAAAAATGAAATATCCAGATTGAAAAGAAAATCCTAACTGTCAAATTGCTTTTTTGGTTTGCCTGATACTTATTATTTAAGTATTTTTCTATTATTTCTCTAACTAGCATCATGGACCTATAGACTAATATGGACTTAGAGGTAATTTCAGACATTCGTAATGTAAAAAAGAATTCTAATATATTAGAAAAGATTGAATCTAATGCTAGAGTTACCAATAACATGATGTATTTAAAGGTGAACATAAGGCTAACATTCATATAAAAATCATCCTATGATATTTGTTGCTGGTTAACATTTTTATTCAATCTCATGAGAGAACAAAGAAAGTGATTAAGAGCTTGGAAAATAGAATTCATGAGAAAAGGTTAGAGGAATTGGAATTATTTAGCCCAGAGGAAAAAAAAATATATGTAGCCATTCAGTGAAACCTCATTACCCAATATCAATTTATTCAAATGAGTACATAATTTAAACTGACAGCTATGTTTCCAATGAACAGATGACCCACCGTTCTTAAAAAAAAAAAAGGATGTTAATCAGAAACCATTTAACTCAAATATTTCTTTTTCTGCCCTCTACTATTTTAGATTATTCAAAATGCATTTTATATGAAATCTTTAGAGCTACGTTTTGTAGGGTAGTGGAGGTAGTATCTTACCAGACATGATCAAAGGGGATCATGCCCCACCCTTTCTTGCCTTTAATTTCCTATTCTCTAAAACGAGAGTGTTTATTATTTCATCCAACAAGCCCATATCGAGGGACTACTGCATGCCAGGCTCTATGATGAGTGTTAGGAATATAGAAGATGTACATGACAAACTATTTCCATTATTATGAGACTTATCTGTTAGGTCTGTCCCCTATAAGGTGAAGGATGTCTGGAAATCCATTAAAAGGTCATACCCCCAGATAAAAGTATCTCCAAAGTGTACATGTTCAGATGTTGGGATAAGGGGAACAGTCAAGTAAGCTTAAGAAAAAGAAAAAAAAATCTGAATTTTTTCCACCTGATCATTTTTCAGAAAAGCATCCATCTAAGAGACAATAAGATACAGATTAAGTGAGTTTTGAAAGAAAAAATAAATAATTTTTTTTGCTATAGAGTGTGTGTGCTCATTGAAGAGAGACAAAGAGAGGGAGAGAGACAAAGAGAGAGATAAAGTGAGAAAGCACCCCTCCACCCAAAAGGGAGGAATGACACCACGTAGTCCTTTCTTTTCCATTTTTCTCTCTGGATTTTGGGCGCAGGCACACACACACACACACACACACACACATGTCTGGTGTGTTACTCAAGCTGTCGAACCTGGGACTTGAAATACAGAATTGGACACGTGGCATCCAGCACCTTAACCACTGGCTGGCCAAGGGAGGATATCGTAAGAACTTAGGATTAAAACGGTGATAGGACTTCAAATTTCCTGATATTTAGCTGAGAAATATGAAGTTTACAGAGGTCAGTTGACATACACAAGTAAACACAGTAAATTAGTAACAAAATCAGGACTGTAATTCTAGTATCTTAGATATCTCAATTACTATCTAGTCCTCTTCATCTGTATTAGTTAGTAATTGTGTTCAATTTACTAATAGCAACTATTAGTATAAGGGAATATCAAAAAATTTATGGAAAAATGGAATTAAAGCAAAAGTTTATTTTGTGCAAAAAAAAAATACCATATCATTGTTAAGAGACAATTTTCTATGGGTCTCTCATATTTCTGTACCTCTTGTAGTGAAAGCTACTACCTCCTTTTCTTCTGGACTGGTTTTGCAAGGATGTTTGTACAGTCAGGATGTTTGGAAGGTAGAGATAGAAGCAAAGCAAAAGGTACAGTATAATAAAGTATAATAAAGATAACATCTCCCTCTTGGGGTCACCAAGGTTAGGCTCCATACTGCCCATTATAAAATATTCAGGTGCCCTACACTCAGGATTCTTTGCCTGCCACACTACCTACCATGTGCGGAGGCATCGCTTGGCTTTATTCATGTCACCCTATGAGAATTGAAGCTTGGGAAATTAGTTAAGAAAGTGATATTACTCTGGTTACTCTTATTGTTGTGAATAATCAGCTGACCTTTTTCCTCTGACTCAGAAGTCTTCTGTCTTCTGCCAGCAGCCAAGAAACCATGGCAGGTGAACTTGTTAGCCTGCAAGTAGTATAAAATTTCATATCCTTCATAGTCCTTGACAATTATTCATAACTTATTTTGTATGATATAATAGCTAAGGTGTCTAACTCCAACCTATCTAGAATAGTAGAGTAGGTGACCAATACATACTTGAATAAATAAATAACTGAATAAGTGAGAGAAAGTCCCAAGGGACATTTTAATGAGTCAGGTCACTTGATAGTCAAGTCCCATCTAGACCACGGAGGAGTCTTACAACCTTCAGCAAAACCATTTACCCTCTCTAACCTCAGCTTCTTAAATTAGAAATCTACATTTACTCCTTCCTCTTGCTCAACCTTTGTTTACTCCCTAAGCTACTGTTATTTGGCTTTGGGCCTCTTCACTCCACAGAAAGTGTTCTTCCTGGGTCTCTGGTGACCCACTAACTGGCACAGCCAACTGATTCTTTTCACTCCTAATCTTATTCCCTGCTGCTCTGTTGATATTTAACTCCTTAAAACTCTCTTCCTTTATCTTCAGTGAAACCTTTGTGATGGTTTACATTATTCTCCGGGAAACTTATTTCTGTTTCTTCTTTCTTTCTCTACTCTTCATTGGTATGTCAGGAGGGTCCATCTTCTACCTATGTTTCTTCTCACTTCATAAGATAGTGTTCATAATTTTTAAAAAGTTGTTTTTAATTATCAGCAGCCACGTAAGTCAACCACACACCTTCCTTTGAGCTCAGGTGCACTGGCTGCACACGGCAGCCTCCCTGGTACTTTGCGTAGCCTGGTCCTTGTGTGGTCAGTCCTTTCCAATGGCCATTCATGTCTCTGATCTCATGCTTCCTAGATTTAGGCTCCAGACAGGTATGTGGGCTGCCTTTGGAAAGCCCCTGGATAAATAGTGGCCCCTTAACTCAAGAGCGTACTTATTTCACCACTCCCTCGCTCACGTCCATCTTCTGCTTCCTGTCCACCTAAACAGGCAAATGAACAGGAAACGATATTAGCTACCGCTTGCATCCTGGTGAATCTTGATGCCCTTTCTACAGTCCAGATGTCTCTCTTAATTTCCAAACCTTTATTTTTACCCCCATTCATTATCTCTACCTGGATATCACAATGGATCTTCAAATGAAAACATCTTTAAAGACAGATTTATCATTTGTTTCACTTGTCAAACCTGGTGAACCTGAAATCTCTCTCTTGGTAGATGGTAACACCATCCATTTCTTTTATGTCATAACCCTTAACAACTTTATAATTAACACCATTCTCCCTCCCCACCCTCCTGGACTCAGGGGTCATAGCTTTCAGAATCTATGTCTTCCTTCTCACGGTATCTATATTAATGTAGGACACTATCTCTTTTTTCTCCCTTCAAACTATGTCTCTGGAATCTGCCCCATTGGATGTAATTTCCAAAAAAGAGACCAGAATGAACTGTCAGAACAAAATCTTCCTCTGCCACCGATCTGAATCAGATCCTTTATGGATTATTATTTTTTTTCTCCAGAGCACAAATCCAGACACATAGTAGAGATTCATTAGATGTTTTAAGTGGTAAGAAAACTGGAGAATTTGAATAATATGAATAAAAATGAAGTTACTAAAGTAAAATGAAAATACGAGGGAGAAATTATACCTCACTGTTTGCCTCAAGTAAACCCTGGAATGTTCTTAGGCAACATCCACCCTCCAGGGTCCCAAAATGAGATATCAAGTTCACTGAGAAGTACTGACTTGGGATTACATACACAAGTACAGTGTCCTTCACCTCCCCGCCAGTGCAGAGATAAGCCAATGGAGAAAAGGGCAGCTACAAGGCAATAGTTTGTCTTGAACAACATGCATAAAGGACACATTGTGACCATTGGGAAAATTTCTATTTAAGTAGCAGTCTGCCCTAGGCTGAGGCTCATGTGAAGAGTAGGGAAAAGAGCTATGGGCAAGGAAAGCATTGGAAGGCTAGGATAGAAGTGCCTCCCCAACTTCCATTCCTGGGTCCTCTGGCAGCTTCCTTCACCTTCCCAAACCTTTGTTTCCCCATATGTGAAATGAGAATAATAATAATTCTATTGTTAAGAGGATCAATAAATAAATGTGTATGGAACTCATTCAAAGCACCCAGAAGGACAAGTGCTCAATAAATGTTAACCATAGTTGTTGCTTTTTTGTGTGTTGAGAGTTCTGTTGATGTTGTTGTAGGGTATGTGTGCTCACCAGAGAAAGAGACAGAGAAACAGAAAGGTACAAATCACCTCCTCGGTGGGATGGCCACACCACAACCCATTCTCCTTCACTTTCCTCTCAGGATTTTGGGCATGTACACACATATGCATGGTGTGAGTTTTAAGCCTCCAGGTCTGGGACTTGAACCACTGTCAACTACATGGGAGTCCAGCGATGTAACCATAACACCATCTGCTAGTCCTATAAATGTTAACAATTGTTTATACAAAAGCAGTTTTCTCAAGCTTCAGATCCTTCATTTATAGAAGGGAGTTAATTCCTCTCCTTGAGTTGTATGAAGATTAAATAAGAAATAAAATCACTTCCTAAATTTAAAGCATTACTCATTTGCAAAACCATTTTATTGCCATTATTATGAAAAGTTAAAAGTCAAAACCTTAGCCAAGAAAATTCAAAATACATTTGTGAAATTAGCTCAGAACAAAAAAGTAGTATCTTTTTTGATAAGAATAAGTAGTACTACTATTTATTAAACATATTTTATGTGGCCTGTATATTTTTATTAACTTATTTGCTAACTTACTAATTTCTCTCTCAGATATATCATTCAGTTGGTATTACTGTCTTGATTTTAGACCAGAAAATACACATAATATTAGCATAACTTAAGAAACACACAAATACGGAGCCAGCAGATAGTGTAGGGGTTAAGGCACTGGACTCTCACATGATCAACTCTGAGTGACCTGAAAATCACTCTGGTCACTTGTGCGCACATGCCCAATATCCCAGAAAGAGAATGGAAGAGGAGGGATTGTTGTGGCATGGTCATTCCCACTGGAGGATCATTTTTCACCTTCCCTCTCACTGTCCATCTGGCAGAAACCTTTTTAAAAAAAAAAGAAAGAAATACACAAATAGGACCCAAGTCTGTTTTAATTGTACTTAAGGAGTGCTGACAATCAAAATTGTGACTACAGTTGTTATTTATTTGGTTCAAGCAACTCTCCTTTTCCCTTACAACATGTAGTGGGACTCCTTTATGCTGTATTTTAATTTTACTCATTTTAATTATTATATTATCTTAATTTTTTATTGAAGTTGACCAGAGAGAGACAGAGAGAAAGAAGGGAAGTGAGGAAACAAGCTGCCAGGTCCAGGATTCGAACTTGTGGTCAGCCACGTGGGAGTTTGGCTGCCTTAACTATCACACCACCTGCCGGCTCCCCTATATTCTGTATTTTATTACAAAAATTAATTTTAAATGACTGAACACCACCTGGAATGAAAATAAGTTAATATTAAATAATTACTGTAACATTAATTGTCAACAACAAAAAAAGAGAACAGTGCACACACTCAGTGTGCCATAACACTACAGTTAATTTTTGAGCCCTCCTTCACTAAGAAATTGATGGCATTCATAGTCAAGTAAAACTCAGGAAATACCCGTCTCAATTCCTTTTTAATCCTTCTGTTCTCCTCATGCACATTCCATAATGTCCACCGTGTCTTCCATGTCCCACAACTGTTTCATCTCAGGTTGTCTGTACTTGTGTGGTTGTTTCCTTTATTGGAGGTTTTATATTAACTGCAATGAACATTCATTTTGTGCTCATTTTCTGAGTTCATATTTCAGGTGCAGTCCTCATTACAAAGACCCACCTGCCTACTTGACATTTCCACTAGAGTGTTCCACAAACAACTTAAGTTTCACAAGTCTAAATTTGAACTCATATTTTCTTCCCAATGTAGGATCTACTCCTATGTCTTATAATAATAGCAAATGAGAAATCTCATACTCAGGACAGTAGAGTCTCTGAAGCCAGGTTGTTTGAGTTTAACTCCTGGCTCTAATGGTTGGTTACCTGCTCTATGATCTAAAGTATCAACCCCCATGTCTCCTTTCCTTTTTCATCTAACATTGATTTTACTTAACTCATAGGGTTCTTATGAGGATTAAATGAGTTACCCTATCTAAAACACCAGGAAGAGTCCCAGGAACATAATGATTATTATATATACAAATAGCAACTTACCAAGAAAAATGAACCTGGAAGTCATTTCTGTACTCCTGCATCCAACTGACCACTTTCTTACTAATTCTTTCAAATAGAACCACCTCAATGCATATCCATTTTCACTGCATTTGCTTAATACCTGCTATGTTTAATCTGAATAGCTCCTAAATGGTTCAGTATTGTTTATTTATTATGCACTAGATGTATATTCCCTCCGTACTTTGGCTGTGATGGTGGAAAGTAATAATGAACTGGATAGACATTATTTCTTCCTGCTAGTCTCTCTCTCACTCCAAAGCAATCTGACAATACTATTGTCTTTGTCTATGTCAAATGCATGATCTGACCCTCATTTGCCACTCTCTTCTGTATGTCCCCCACTCCTGGCTTCAACTTCGATGCAAGCACTCATCTCTTTCTTGTTCATAGAAGGTGTCGAGTTTCTTCTTTCCTCTGGCCTTTGCACATACTATTTCTTCCAAACACACCTGAGTCACACCTTTTCACTAAGCTTTTCACATAAGCTAATTCTTATTGGTTATTTAAGCTTCATCAGATCATACTAGTTTCATGTTCCTGCAGCATGTAGAACTCAGTCCTTTCATGACACAAAAGTGAAATTGTGTTTCTGGTTAATCCATTGACTCTGCACACCACATAGTGTGTTTGTTAAAGAAATTCTAGCTGATGTAACTAATAAATCCTGACATGTCAGTGGCTCAGTATAGGGATGAAAACATATTTCATATATGTCTATTGTATATGATTTTATTACATATAATTACATAATGCTTCTATATTACACATGTTTACATATAATTTATTTTTGCATATTGTGCATCATATATAATATAATAAAGTATTTTTTAACTCAAATTATCAGTTGGATGCAAATACCATTGGTCAGAGGGTAGCTGCTCACCTGTGGTTCAGGAAATTGTGGCCCCAAGTCCTCTGGAAGACTGTTCATCCTGTAAATGAGGAAAGAGAAAACAGATGTGGCACACATGTTCCTTAGACTGCTTATCCCAGAAGTGATGCACTTACCTTCCATTCGTTACATCGGCAAGAACTCATTCGGTGACCCCATTTTATTATAAGGAGATTGAGAACAATCATCTCCACTTGGACAGCCCCTTTCCAGCAACATGTGTGATACAAGGTGAGACTTTACCTTCCAGTTCCAGTTTGCCTTATCCCTCATTACACATATGTGAAGAGGTTGCATAGGTACCAAATACAATTTACAAAATACTGCTACATTTATAAGCCTAGAAACAGCAGTTTCAAGTCCCATGGAATATCAGGTTCCCTTCAGCCTCCCTGCTCTGAACATTTTGTGGATCACCCAGGTTCTAGCAAAAGAGCAGACAACATGTGCCCTTCCAGGAGGATGCTTCTTCACTAGCCGAAATACTGGATTTTCTATTTCCTGTGAGTTACTAGCAAAGATCATTTTCATAGATTATAGCTTTCTGGAGTGGAAGAAAGACATTACTAACTAGCTCTTTCCTTTTCAATCCAAGGACATCATTAGAACTTGAAGGTATCTCAAAGATTCCCTGGTCCATGGATGATAAACCCTTGTCATATATGATGCTAGCCCCTTAACACAGCTATGACATGAATCACTAATCATCCACATTCCCCATACAGCCCTATCTATGTCTTCAAAATGGTTTTCACACCGAGATTTGTATTTTGACCTACAACCAATTGTAGTTGGCATTGAGGTAACTCTATTCCTTATCTTTGGTCTATTCACCATTCTTGCAGATAGAAGGAAAATGAAAAAAAGAGAAGAGAGGTGATACAACTATACAAAGATCACAAAGGAAGGAAGTTGGTAGTATAGCTGAAACAAAAATGTGGAAACCCTTACCCTTAGTCAAGATTTGTTTTTATTCCTACCACTTGGAAATAGAACATCCAAAATAAAAGGAAGTGTTCCAGAGGTCTTGCAGTGGGTGGAGTGAGTGGATGTGGCTGTGTGCCCTAAAGACAAATTTTGAGCCTGCTTATTTGGCTGAGGGCAAGCTCTGGTATTTAGAGAGTTTTTATATTTCGGATTTACAAGATGCTCATTTGTTTCTCAATGGCACCAGCTTGCCCTTTCACATGCAATGTTGTTGGCTGCCTGGCATCAAGAAACAGGCAGTTAGGTTTTTCACAGTCTATCCTGACCTTGAGCAGAGGGGTTCCCTTGGGCAAGCTGGCATACTGCTTCAAGTTTCATTTGCCTCCTCTACAGCATGTGGGATAGGGCTTCTGAGGTAAAGTAAAGTAACTTACACAAAGCATCAAACACAGTATAAGAAGTATCTTCAAAAATGTTCACAAAAAGTAGATTCTATGAAAAAGCTATGTGTAGGTTTCAAAACATTTTTGCACCAAAATAAACTCATACTTCAATTCCATTTTTCCATAAATGTTTTCACAATCTCGTATGGTGGATATTATGACTATTGCCTTTATGGCCAGCCTCAGGTCTCTACATGTTGTTAGAAAAGGATATCTGAGTATTTAGCACACAATGAAAAGTGCACTGCAGGGCCTCTGAAGCCTAATTCCAAGCCTGGCTTTTCTGGAGCAACAAGACTGTCCTCATTTGTTTTGAACTTATGCTAGTCACTTTCCTCTCTGACCTCAGTTTTCTCACCTGTAACGTAAGGAGATTAGCAATGACCCCTTTGGTCTTTGAACTCCTGATGACTTTATGTTCATTCACTCTCTGAGTCCCCAAAATTCTCTTTCCAGAGCTACTTTTCTCATTTGAAGGAAAATTAAGAGGAGGAATACTAACCAGGTTTATTCTGGGTGCAGTAGCCAGGCACCCTCGTACTTGGCATTTGGGACTAATCACTATGAGTAAAGTGTGCTCCAGTTATGATTTCACTCCACTGGCCCAGCAAAGCCAATGGACACTGCCAGCAGGGATGGATAACTGTTCCAGCCATGAGGCAACTATTTTGCTATAATTAATGGACCTGGGAGTGAGAACCACATCCCTTGGGCATTTTCTTGTGCCCACCCCAAAGAGGTCACCCTAGGTAAAAGTTCTCACGAAGAAATACTGGCAAAAATACATGACAGAGCTATAGCCTCCAATTCCAGACAAACCACCACCACAAGCAGAGCAAAAGGCAGAAAAGGGCTGCTGGGTATGGAATAAACAGTGAAGACCTTGGCCATACCTTTCTGAAACACAACTTACTTTGTTGTATTTATTAGTCTATACAAAGCATAGTTCCCTTGGAGGGCATAGTTCAAAATATCGGTCTTGTCAGTGGTGACAGCCCCCTCCTCCCACGAAGGCAGATGCAGGAGAAAAAGGCTTGATTGCAATAGAAGAAAATAGAATCAAGAAATAAGAAGAGGAATACAACAAGGTAGACAAGGAAGTGGATTGTTTTGGAGTTGATGACATGGAAGTTGCTAGGAAGGGCTGATACTCAGGTACCCTGAGACTGGGCTATGCCTCCTTCTGTGTGTAAAAACTGAAAGATCTCATTGCTAGAGCCATATTCCTTTCCATTCTGGCCTTATAGACTTTCTATCTACTAAATAAACCATAACTCCCTGGAACTTTCAGGACCTATTTTGTTTTATTACTGAACTTACCTGTAGAATAGCTTTAAAGGCAAGAGAAGCTTCATTCATCCTCTTAAGTCAACTAAGCTATGCTGCAGTTATAATAATAAAAATCAGTATTTTGGTGATAGAACACAAATTTCCTACTCACATTACAGCCCAGTGAGGGTGGCTCTCCTCTATTCTATTTTTTTTTCCTATATTGCCTTAGCAGGAAAAAGTGAACTGGAGGGTCAGTTTTTTAAGGATCATGCCTAAAAGAGTTTATGTAATTTGCATCACGTCCAGATTCAGTCATATTACCTCAACCTGTCTCATGCACCAGAGAATGGTGAATGTGTTCCTGTGTTCTCAAAAAAGGAAAACGGTGTGGGAACACACGACATATGTCCCTGCCATATGCTGATGTAATTCATGCTTTCCTCAAGCATCTCCCCAGTACACTGTCACAATGTCCCAAGCCCTTTCTATGTAGATGAGACTTAAATACTGTTGAAATTTGAAACTGATTGGAAATAATCAAACAGTACCAAAGAATCCCTGGGTATTATTCTGCCACAGCTCCAATACCCACAGCTAAGTGCCACTAAGGCAACAGGACAATGAAAAGTCGGATTCCAAGAGTCCCGTCTGATTCTAAGAGTCCTGTCCGACTCATCTGGAGCCTGTCTTCAGAACCACAAGCTATCATAATGCCTGCAGCCACCATTGAATCTGTCTTCTTCCCTGCAACTGGGTTTAGGACTCAACCTGTCATGGTCAGCTTCTGCTTATCCACCAGCGTTCCTTATTATAAAGAGTTGACTGCAGTAAGACCAACTAGATGGACTACTTTCCTCGCAAAGCACTTAGAGTCACCTGGAGACCCCAGAGTTAGCAAGGTGAGCAAAAGAACCCTGGAAATGTCTGAACGTTGATTCTCCAGACAATATTATCAAATGAAGGGAAGCGAATCCCAAATTTTTGTCTTTTTAGGATGGAAAGGGTCACACTGGGTGTATCACAAACTTTGTAGGAGAAACTTCCCTTGTGAACCCAATACACAATAATGTAAGAAAGAGAAGTATTCATGGGGAAATAATGTAAGAAGTCAAACTTAAAATAAGATTTTTCAAATCATGGTGGAGAAGAGGGAAAACGTAGTTTAGCCAAATGAAGAGCATGGAGCATGAAGTTATAAAACTGCACATTTATTACCCCTCAAAATTAATCCAGGGTATCAAAAGCTAGATTATTTACCACACAAAAATCTAATGACCTTCACATGGGCTTACAGAGTGTAATTGGATTTACAGAGACACTCTATGACATGATACTCCTTTGCTAAGGGGTTATCAGTGAGTCAAAGTAAAAGACAGACTGGAGCATCTGGGAACTTTGACCAGAAGCTGATTTGACTTCAGCAAGATCCTGAATGTGGTCTTGTGCTGAGTGAGTCACTAAGACAAGCCCTTTACCAATGCAGCTGCAAAGACTCAGTGGGAAAACTGTGCTTCACTTGGTATGAAAAGATGGAGCATTTCCTTGTCCGTTCATCGAAGAAAGGAAAAGTTTGGGGAAAATGATTCAGGGTAAACATGAGGAAGACCAAAATAATGACATCTGTCCCTCCGAGGCCTTTTATTTACATAGTCTTCTCTCAAGTAAAATGAAGAGCACCCTCTTTCTCTGAACACGTAACACGTTATGATTTAACTGTCACAACATTTCTCATAATGGGCACCAACCTTTCATCATACTCCTAGGGAAACAGGGCCTCTGAATGTGTGAAGGACTTGTTTAAGATTTCAATTTGTTAAGAAAGGATCACACGCAAGATGATCTGAGTCCACAGTCAAAGCTGTGGTCACTAAGTGACCAGAAGGAGCTGCTGTGTGTTCTGGGAGCCTGCAGAAGCTAGGGATGAAAATGCTCTCCTTGCTTGAAATGAAAGAAGTGAGAGAAGGGACAGTTGACATCACCAAGTTTAACCAAAGTCAAAGTTTCCCTTCTTTTCAGGAAGGAACTATGGAGCATCCTCCAGTTTTTTCTTTAAGACATATTCTAGTGACCTTTCTCTCCACTTGGCTCCCTCTTATTTTTATTTCTGGGTACAGCGACTGTTCATTCTGAGCACATTACAACATCCCAAATTGCACGTCATCCATCTGTCCCAGCAGAATATCTTGAGGGACACTCTTAAGGAGTTAGAGTAAAGGTTAGCACCAGTTTCCTTGGTAAAGAAAGATTATCAGATTTTAAACAGAAAAGTTACAGTTACGTTACTTGTATCTCTGCAGAGTGGGACATGACATAGCATTTCATTACCAGCTAATTTCTTCTGTAAATGAATGAATACTTCCCGAATTTAACTTAACTAGGCAAACATTTATTGGAAGTCCACTCTGCAACAAATACTGTGCTCTTCTAGAAGATAAAAAAATGAGTGATTCAGAGCATCTGCTCTCAATACCTCTCAGTTCAGCTGGACAAAGTTAGTCAGTGATAGTGGTTATAATAATAAAGGTCTTGCACTCACCTTAGAGGTCATTGAAGAGTATCAGGAAGTCTTAAATTAGCTGACTCTTAAAGTAATAAAGTATTTTTTAGCCATGACTATTCCTTGCCCATCGGCATGATTTTGTTAGATGGCTCTAGAGAAACGCCTCATTTGCTTTGACACTGGCCACAGCTTTTCCTTGAGAATGCAATGGCAGATGGCTATTGATAATAATGCCCACATTTATTGAGTATTTTCTTTGTGCCAAGTATTAGACTGAAAAATTTCTCAGATTGAAAATATTCTAGCAGAAATCCCACATTCAATGAATGTCATCTATTATTATAGAACTTCAGTGAATCCCCAAACAACACTAAAAAATAAATGTTGATGGGGATGGCAGGTGACGTGGTAGTTAAGGGCACTGTATTCCCACATAGGTGACTACAGTTCGAGTCCCAGACCTGGCAGCTTGCTTTTTCACTTACTCTTTGTCTCTCTCTCACCATCTCTCTTTCTCTCTTTTTTCTGTCCCTCTCTGGTAAAATTAAAATAAATACATAGATAAAGTTAAATAAAATAATTCTTAAAAAAAGAAATATTGGTTAATAAACCGATTTTGCAGATAAACAGAGCTTATATGCTTTATTAGCTTGCTCAGAGTCACACAAGGAGATTTTTGGATCCATTTGACTTTTTTCCTGAGTTTATTTTAGCCTTTATTAGACCTGGTGCAGGGAACAGTTTGTGGCCCCTTAAGATGTGATCTTCCGGCATCTGTAACAAAATCCTTTGGCATCCACCAAGGTTTCTGTCCTCTGGTTGGTAAGAACTTGACCTATTTCTCAGTTCTGTGTGAGCTCTGGCAATTTTTCAGCATAGAGCTTCTGGTTATACTTCTTTCTACAAAGTTGGTCATTACCCAGCTTCACGGAGTTTCATTCTTGGCCTGTACAAATTGCTATTCAGGGTATCACAAGGGGGCATCATGCCAATTCTAGGATGTCTGGAGCAGTTCATTTTCTCTACTCTCCCCACCCCCCAAATCTAAGATACCTCCACTTCTGCCCCAAACAATCTCTGTATCCTCAATTCAGGAGTCTATCAGGCTACTCCAATACTTGCTCCTTGCCTCACAGTTTATGAATTGTCTCTAAGCAAAAAGCCAGGATAATTGTGGGATTTCCCTCAGATAGTTCTCTTTTTTCTGAGATCACAGTCCTGAACTGCCTGCTG
>NW_006159822.1:203086-216702 GCF_000334495.1 Tupaia belangeri chinensis | reverse complement strand
TGAACTGTTTGGAAAATTATTTTTATTATTTCATCCCATTGGTTTAGGGTGGTTTGTTATAGGAAAGTAAGTCTGAAGTTTACTTCCTCATGTCTGGCAACAGATGTTCTTCTATCATGCAACAATGTTTATAATGTTTTCTGTGAAAAAAGCACATTTTAATGCAATATGTACCATCTGATCTTCTTATAAGAAAATATAAATATAGTCTAGAAAAGGATCTGGGATATAGACATGAAATATTAATAGTAGTTTAAGGTGGGTAAGACTGTAGTAATTTTATCTTTCTTCTCTTTGCCTCTGATTGGCGTGTGCATTACTTAGGTAACATAAACAGAAAGCCTCAAGGGAAAAATTAAATAATAAAATATACAGTACTCAAGAGAAGAATTAATACTAAGATATGCCATCTATATTCATTATTAGAGTTGAGTGGTACCAATTAGAATCAGGGACAGCCCACCATCGAATTAATTATATTATTTATGTACTCAGGGATCAGTTACTGCTATTTCACTAAATCCAATTTTGTCTCTTGCTCAGACTGAAATTTTTTTAAAGAATTATTTTATTTATCTGTATGTATGTATTTATTTTAATTTGGCCAGAGAGGGACAGAGTGAGAGAGAGAAAGAAAGTGAGAAAGCAAAACCACCAGGTTCGGTATTCGAACCAGGGTCGGCCATGTGGGAGTCCAGCACTCTTAACCACCATGCCTCCTGCCAGCCCCCAGACTGAAATTTTTTGACCCAAATTTTCGAATGGTTCGAAGGAAGATGGAGACTTAGACACAACTCATGTGTTAGACAAGATGGCTTGCAGTAGTGGAAAGTTTAGACTTTAAATCCAAGATTGAGTCTTTACTGATGACTCACTAAACGAATGACAACATGGTCAGATCTCCTCTGCATGAGATCACATAGGATCCCAAATGGAGAGATTATTCCTTGATGCCAGGGGTTAGGACTCCAATGTACTTTTTCGAGGGCACAATTCTACACACAATGGAAGGCATCCAAGTAAAGGAACCAGTAAATACTGCAAAATTGCATTGAAAGGGCCAGTATACAAGAAACATCTATTAGATTCGGCATCAAGGAAGTCATTAGGCCCTTAGCAAAATTTGAATATGGTCTGCACTGAGAGGCTGAGAGCACTGAGGCAATCTGCTTGTTGGAGCTCAGTCTAGTGAAAAATCAAGCAAAGACTCGGAAAAAGGCATCACTCCCTGCCCTGGAGGTGCACAGAAGGCTTCCCAGAAAAACCGAAAACTGAGCTAGACCTTAAAGAAAGAGCATGTTATTTAACGAGGAGGGAAAAATATATACTTGGAACAGGATGGACAAAGGCAAAGAAGACAGAGAAAGCATTCTCTGAAGAGCTATGAATATTTCAGGCTGGCTGAAGAGTAGGGTGTGAGGTGGATAGAAAGCAGGAGGTAAAGTAGAAAGGGATTCACCTGGAGAAGACAGGAGCAGTCATGGTTCAAACGCCAGATTTTGGAATTCTCTCTCCCCACTCTATTTTTCTCTCCCAGCTTCCCTTTTGTCCTTGCCCAGTTCAGGAAAACATTTTACGGGGTTCCATTTGGCTCAGCTTTCAGTTGCTAAAGGGCATGGACTGGCATATGTCACCAAGCAGACCAGCCAGCAATTATGCAAGGTCAAAAAATGACTTTCTGTCCACACTTATCCCCGCTCCATGTCCCCCACCCCCTCAACATTAACAAGAAAATACGAAGGCCTGCCCAGCTGTCCTGCTTGATGTCACTGGGTAAATTATCTTTTATTAAGGATCTGTAATTGTTCTCCACTGAGCTGTGACCTAAATTTAGTGGTGCTGAGGAGTGAGCCCCAGCCAACAGGATTTCCCTGAGAACACGATGGAGTTCCTGTATCAATTCAATTCATTAACTAGAAAGAGAGAACAAGCAGCCAGGGTTTTTTGTTGTTGGTTTTTTTTTTTTTTTTTCATTCTTCAATGAATCATTTGTTTGTTTAGTTTGACCAGATTTTTTTCTAAGATCCAAACCAAGACTCTGTAAGGAAAAGAGACAGGAGGGCTCATTCAAATACTTCCTGCAGCGTTAACTCTGAGGCAGAAACCAAATCACACTAAGTGGATTTGACTTTTTTGCTATTAAAGACCCTGGGTTTCCTCACTGGATACGTTCAGCCTGAGGAGAAGAAATGTCCTCAACATGGGGCAGGGTGATTCCGGGTGAAATAAAAAGCAATCAACTTGGCTCATCATGAGGATAAAGAAAGAGAAAAAGATAAAATTAAAAGAAAAATTGCCACAACAAATAAAACACAAACCTGGTAACTTTCCAGTAGAAATGCATATGCTATAACAGACAGAAGGGAACCAAAGTAAATAAGACTAGTTTTTGTTTGTTTGTTTGTTTGCTTGATTTTGAGAGGTTTTCACTATAATGCGCTTGCGCTCGCCAGACAGACAGAGAGAGACAGAAAGACAGAAAGCGAGAAATCACCCCCCAGGGGGGATGGCCACACCGCAATCCCTTCTCCTCCATTCTCCTCTCGGGATCTTGGGCATGCACGCACATGCGCCCAGCGTGAGTTTTAAGCCACCAGGTCCGGGACACGAACTGTGGTCGACTACATGGGAGTCCAGCGACATAGCCATTCCACTAACTGCTGGTCCCAATATGACTAGTTTTAAAAACCTCTTTTAATCATGACAACAGCTGAGGTCCAGAGAGGTGAAGTAATTTACCTAGTGACACAGTTTCTAAAGAACTGACCCAAATATAAAGCTACATCTCTGACTCCAAGTCAAAAGCTCCTTTACTCCAACACTAATTATTGACTTTTAACGACCTGGATTACTGATCACTGATAGGTGCTCGTCTAATGGAAAACAAATGACCCTCGACTTGAACATCATTCCTCATTTTTGGACAGCAACAACCCTCAAAACAAACAAACAAAAAATCACTTAATGGCTGCTGCTTCTGTTCTGTTGGCTGGAACCACCTGATGTCTGATGTCTTCCTGTTTAATCAAGTCGGGCATCCTCATATGAGCACTACACCATGCCTGCAGTAGAGAGGACAGTACGCTACACTCTAGAGAAGTTTAGTCTTCATTTGGGAGGTTAAAAGACATATACACATCCTTTTTATTAATTTCCATTAACATCATGTCATCACTTATATTACCTCAGTTGAGTTTCATAGCAAACTGATGAGGTAGATGGAGCAGTATCATTATCCTCTTTGAACAAATGAAGAAACTAGTGCTTATACAACTGAGTTATTGGCCCAAGGTCATAAAGATACTAAGTGGCAGAACCTAGTGTGTAGCCCAGAGTGGGCAGCTTTTTGGCTTATGTTTGTTCCAGTCTACTTGAGTGATTTTCAAGGTTGCTTTGAAGATGATGAAATTCCCATGTTGAATTCTGACTTAAATTGAGACCTTGGATCTGAAGATGGATTTACTTAGAAAAAAAAAATCACAATCCCTTGGAAGAAGAGTCTTTCTCTATAAATCAGATTTGGGAGTCTCATACTATTTCTGCACTTCAGGGTCTGGGCAACAGTAGGTAAGTCATTGAGCCTATTTTGATCTCAGTTTCCAAATCTATAGAATGGGAGGTATAGTTGGAGACAATGTAAAGCCTATATGGCCTAAGTTACCTGACAATTTTCCAGAGCAGTCAAGGATACCCTTTATATGAAATGGCTTTAAAATATAAAGTGCTTCATGAATCTCAGTATTATATTAAACCTTGAAAGTACTTGATGGTCTACTGAGTATGTTCATAGACTAAGTATCCCAATTGACCCTTACAGCAACCCTACACAAAATAAGAATTATCTCCTTCTAATCCATACATGAGGCAACTATAAAGTATTATTTTTCTCTATATCAGAAGCATGCATGAGTGTGTGTGTATGTGTGTGTGTGTGTGTGTGTGTGTGTGTGTGTGGTAAGAGAGAGAAAGACAAAAAGCATCACCTAATGGGGCTTGACTACATCTTTTTTCCCTCCATTTCTCCATTCTATTAGGATCCTGGCTATGCGTGCACACACGTCTGGCATGCTGCAGCTGAGGCCATGATTTGGTCGTGTGGGATCTGGCTTCCTTTGCACAGCTTTTAATTGCTGAGCCACCATGCCAGCCTAGAAGAACTACTTACACCCCTCATGTTTTAAAGGAATAAAACTGAATTTAGGAGTGTTAAGGAATTTTGCCAAAAGCCAATATGTTACAGATTATCCTTAAAATCTTCTGTCCCTAAAGTGGGAGCCACAGACTCAAATACCTTCAGACCTTATGTTATCAGATGAAAAACATAAATTAGTAAAGTGAGCTAGAATAAGATGCTGAATGGCCTGATATTGTGAAGGCAATAGGGAGTGTAGGGCCTATAGCAAACTGGAGAGAACAAGGTTCAACTAAGAAAGAGTATCAGAAAATCAATTGTCCTGCAATAGTGAGACCAGGGTTTTCAGAACTTCTACTTTTAAAAGCAGAAACAAGAAATCTATGTTTTATAAAAGTTATCATAATTTAAAAATATTAGCAATTAACTAAAATATAACACATTTTTGGATTAACATTATATGAATACACATGCTTTGGAGACAGTTTGCTTCCTGTTCTCACACACTGTCTCAAACTAAGTTGTGATAATGTAAATATGCAAAGTAAAAAGTAGTCTGCAAGTGATGCAGTGATCGGGAGCACATCCTCCAGAGCCAAACTGACTGGGTTCAAATCTTTGTTCTGACCTTAACTAGTCTAATAACCTTGGCAAGTCCCCATACCTCTCTGCACCTCAATTTCCTTGTCTGTAAAATGGAAAGTAATCATTATCTGTACAGAGACAGTATCACCATCCGTACCTTGGGATAATTTTTTTACCCCATGATTACTCTCATTTTTGGATAGAGACATCAAGGTATAGAATATTTATCCCTTTCAGTGGGTGTAAAAATTAGAATGGCTGACGTGTAAAACACATAGAACAGTTCCAGCACACAGCAAGAGCTGGGTATGCGTCCACGTTTATTAATGCTCTCATCCAGGATGAACATCTAGAAAATATTTTCCCCATAGAGCATCTTGATCATACTCACTCTGGAGGTAATGCTTGTGCCACATTATTACATGTTTCTCCTGGTTAGAGCAGCCTGAGGTTATGCTGTTTATCCTGACCAAGGAAAAGACAAAGCTGTTTAAAACATGTCCCAGTTTCACTGTAAGGTTTAACTAACAGTTAAATGATCACCCAGTCCCCTGCAAGGACTTTTCTATTCACAGCTGCACTGAAGAGCTTCCTTCCTGGCTTGTGTCTCCTAAAAGAGGAAGCTATTGCAAGGTCTCTAAGAGGAAGGAAGGGGGACCTTTTTAATTAGCTTTCTCTTTTGAATGACGCCATCACAGATCTGATTCATTTCCATGAATTGAAAAAAAAAAAGGGAGGGGGGTAAGTGGTAAATTCTCTGTGAGGAATGAATGAAGACTGCTAGGAGAGCACAGATTAGAGGAAAGCTGAAGTTGGAGAAAACAGCTATGTGAACTTGGCCATCCACTATGACTCAAATTAAAGCCAGGAGGTGATGTCAAATCTAAATTTAAAATAGAGGCAGCAAAAGGTCTATGTCTATGGTTGCCCACTGGAGGTCAAAATATAGTTCTCATTCTTAGTGTTCTAGAATGTACAGACTTGTGTATCTGGGAATTTTCACAAAAGTTTATCCTGTCTGAAGAAATATTTCTGTCTGTGATATTCCACAATAAGATTTTCTTATTGTTGGGTGTGTGTATATGTGTGTGTGTATAAAACAATCTATGTTCATGTAAACTTTCACAAGCCCGAGGCAGCCTACAAAATGTATACCATGGTCTCCTGTAAACATTTTCTCCATGATAAAGCAGAGTGTCATTTTAGAGATTGAGGAATCAGGACCCATATTTGAGGGCTGAGGGTCCAGACCATTTCTCTCTGTGTTCCAGGCCTAGTATCAATACATTTAATAGATTATCTTATCTACCTCATGCCGGTCCTCTGAAGTAGATCTAACTAATTCCACATACTAGATATAGAGATAGACCAATAGAAGTCTACTCATTTGCCGTGGCCATGTAGCTACTTAGTGGAGTTTAAGTTAGGTCTGACTTCTTCAAAAGCCTAAGCTTAGAGAGTAGGGCCACTTGGTTGATCAGAGGGACCCAATTTTCATCTTCTCCATAAGAAGGAACAAAATGACAAGTAATTAGACTCACTCCAAATCAAATGCCTGAAGGAGAACAAGTGAATTTACCAAGAAAACAAGTGAAACCTTTTATAGTACAAAGACTCTGGAAAATTGCATAGAGGAAAAAGTAAAGTACCCTATCTAGAGTTGCTTGACATGGAGAGACTCCTCATTGCTGTGATAGGGTAAGAAAGCCCCATAAAACACAGAGAACTGTCTGACATACAGTAAGAGCTATGTATGCATCAATGCCTATTAATGCTCTCATCCTAGGATGAACATCTCCTAGAAAATATGTTCCCCATAGAGCAACTTGATCACACCTACCCTGCAGTTAATGTTTATGTCACATTATCACATGTTTCTCCTGGATAGAGCAGGAGGAACCAGTGCTGCCCATTGCCACCAAGAACAACAAATGTGCTCACTGTGAGAGCTCCACAGTACCCTGCTGACCTGATCCCTGGTTAGGAGGATCCCCAAAGCCCATAAGGCCACCTGATTCTAAAGAAAAAAGACAGCAAGAACACATGAAACCCCTTGACTCCAAACAGCTACAGCACAGGAGAATTTTTTAAAAAGGTTTTTGCCATTGGGTGTATACACTCACCAAAGAGAGAGAGAGACAGAGAGAGGGAAAGTGATAGGCCACTCCCTGGGGGATGGCTAAGTCACAACCTCTTCTCCTCTAGTCTCCTTTTGGGATTATGGGCATACACACACATACACCTAAGTTGATTTCCAATGTCTGGGGCCTTATCTATGGTTGATCATTTGAGATTCCAATGCCTTAACCACTATGTCACCTGCTGGTCCCTAGTACAGCAGAATTTAAAGAGCAAAGCTCAACTGAAACCTACCCTGAAAGCCAATAGCACCTGTATCTACATATTCTGAGATCCCATAGACATTCATCACATCCAAACAAATTGCTGACATGCTGCCACCCCAGGCTGACACATTGAAGTCACTAGTGTACTCACCAGAGTCCCTGCCAAGTACAGCATACATACAACTGCTACCATCCTCACAGTGTTCCTGGGACCAGGACCAAAGTGTGGTCAGTAAGGACAGTGTGTCTACCCTGCAGTGCCACAGGAATCTGAGACAGACCCCCAGGTCTAAGAAAAGCCCTGTTCTGGATGACTTTTCTGCTGAATTTTACAAATCATTTAAAGAATTAACAAGAAAACTCCTCAAGCTGTTCAAAAACATATGAATGGAGAGAATCCTCCCAAACGCATTTGATGAGTCCATAATTACCTCAACACCCAAAGCATTCAAGGACAAAACAACCTCAAAAACAAAACAATTACAGATAAATATCACTAATGAACATAGATGCAAAAATTCTCAACAAAATACAGCCTAACACATCCAAGAGCATCTCGAAAAAATTACACACCATGATCAAGTAAAATTCGTCCCAAGGAAGCAAGAATAAGTCAACATTCACAATTCAGTAAATGTGATACATAACATGAACAAAGTAAAAGATAGAAACCACGTGGTCATATACCAATGCACAAGAAAAACATCTGCTACAATACAATAGCCTTTATGATTAAGATTCTTAACAAAATAGGTGTAGAACGTTCATATCTCAACATATAAATGTCATTTAACACAAACCCACCACATGTTATACTGAATATGGAAGAGCTGAAATTTTTCACTCTACAATTGGAATACGGCAAGGATATCTACTTTCTCCACTCTTATTTAGCATAGCATTGGAAGTTCTACCCAAAACAATTTGTCTAGAAAAATTTAAAAGCATTATAACTGGAAAGGAGGAAGTTAAACTGTCCCTGTTTGCAGATGACATAATCATATACTTAGAAAAATATAAACAATCCACCGAAAAACAAAACACAACTCTCAGAATTGATAAGTAAGTTCAGTAAAGTTGCAAAATACAAAATCAATGTGCAAAAATCAGCTTGATTTTTATACACCAAAAATGAACGGTACAAGTGAAAAATCAAAGCAATCTTATTTACTGTAGCCAAAAAAATAAAATAAAACAAAATACCTACAAATAATTTTAACAAAGGTGGTAAAGATATTTACACCAATAAAAACTTTTGAAGATTACACAAAAAATATATAAAGACATATCATGTTCATGAACTAGAGGAATCAATATTGTTAATATTGATCTGCAAATTCAATTCTATCCCTACCAAAACACCAATGACACTCTTCACAGAAATACATGGGGCCGGCAGGTGGCGTGGTGGTTGGTGATGCTGGACTCCCTCATGGCTGACCGTGGTTCGAGTCCCAGACTTGGCAGCTTGCTTTCTCACTCTCTCTCTCACTCTGTCTTTCCTTGGTCTAATAAAAATAAATAAATAATTAATTAAATAAAATAACTCTTAAAAAAAAAAAAAAGAAATACAAAGAACAATCTTAAAATTTGTTTAGAATACAACCTGACATCAAAATAACTGACAAAGCTATTGTAACAAAAACTTAATTGTCAAGAACTATGGAGTATGAGCAAAAAATGTTTAATATGTAAAGTAAATATTTGTGGTAAAATGTAAAAATAAAGAAATGAGTTTTAAAAATACATTGCATGGTTCTGGAACAAAACCAGTTCCGTTGACCAATCGAATAGAATAGAGATCCCATGAGCCAGCAGATGGCATGGAAGTTAAAGCAGTTAGATCCCACATGATCAACTGCACAATTCAAGTCCCAGACCTAGTGGTTTAAGAATGCACCAAAAACAAGACTCTGGCATTTGATAGAAAATGATCAGATATGGAGGATCTATTGCTGAGTCAAGTAAGCCAGGCTATGAAAGAAAGATACTGTATGTATACACTTAATATATAGCGACTATCCACACTCTATGGTAGAGAGCGAAGTATTGGAGGACATAAAAGCAGTGAAAATACTTAATAAGGATAAGACAGTCAGTGTGGAATGGGGGGGGAGAAGAGTAGAGTATAGAGAAAGACAGGAAGAGAACAAATAGAGAGGCATGACATTAGTAGGACACAGAGATGGTTTATTACCTGTTGATGACGACGTGTAAAATATTTTCAACTGGATTGGTCTGAGAAGTATTTCATGTTGGGTAAAATCTTTTTACAAGCAAAATGAGAAATAGTGATTGACTGGTTAAAAAAATAATTGAAATAATAATAATAATGATTGGGAAAAAAAAAAAAAGATACTGAATGCTGAAGTGGGGATTTGAATGTGTCTGTATTGACTGACATGCATGGCATTCCCTTTTTGAAAAAGCAGTGTAATACACTGTAAGGTTATATGTGATTCAATGTAATATAAACAAAATTATGATGATAATTAATAAATAAAAATAAAAAATAATAATATGATTAAAAAAAAGAACTCACTAAGGTTATATGCATATATGCCCAAAATAGTGAGAAATGGAGGAGAAGGTATTATGGTATGGCCATTCTCTGTTTGAGGTGATTTCACATTGCTTCTCTTTCCAGCAATCACACACACTCCATAGCATACAATAAATAAATAAATAAATAAATAACACGATTGCTTTTAAACAAAATTATCCTCAAATAATTCAGTAAGGAAAACACAGTCCTCTCAATTCATAGTGCTGAGAAAACTTGATATCCATTTATAGAAGATTGAAACTAAATTCCTATATTTCAACATACATAAATATTAACTCTAAATGGATCAAAGACTTAAATGTAAAATCCTGGAATCATCAAATTACTAGAAGAAAACAGGGGAAACACTTCTGGACATTGGTCCAGGCAAAGATATTTTCAAGTAAGACTTCAAAAGCACAGGCAACAACATCAAAAATAGACAAGTGGGACTAAATCAAACTAAAAAGCTTCTGCACAGCAATGGAAAAATCAGTAAAGAGACAATATTTGCAAACTATACATTCAATAAGGGATTAATAATCAAATTATATAAGAAACACAAATGGCTTACCAGCAAAAAAACTAATAATCTAATTTTTAAAAAGTGGCAATTGATCTAAACAGACAATTCTGTAAGGAAAACATATAAATGATCAAAAAACATAGGAAAAAATGTTCAGTATCACTAATTATAAGATAAATTTAAATGAAAACCATAATGAAGTATCACCTTACCCCAGCTAGACTAGCTAATGTCTAAAACACAAAGAACAAGTGCTGGTAAAGCTGTGGAAGGAGAGTTCACATGCATTATTGGTGATAATGTAAATTAGTATAGCCATTATACAGAACACAATGACGTTTCCTCAGAAAACTAAAAATAGAACTAGCAGTAATGCTGCTGCTGGGTCTATATTCAAAGAATAGAAAATCAATATGTCAAAGAGATATTTGCACTTCTATGTTTATTGTAGCACTATTCATAATAGTTAAGTTATGAAAACAACCTAAGTGCCCCAAAAATAAGCCAGGCTCTGAAATACAAATACGATACATCTCCACTTAACAAGTACCTTATGTCTTTATTCTTTTAACAGAATCTCAAAGTCTCAGTTGCATAGTATAGAGTATAATGGTGGATACCAGAAACTGAAAAGGGAAGGGAGTTGTAATGGTTGGGGAGAACTTGGTTAACAGATCCAAGAGTACATGTAAATAAGTAAGACTAAGCATATGTAATTATCATACAGTAAAGAAAATTTGTGATGATTTAATATTTATCTCCAAATAACCAGTACAGAAAATTCTGAAGGTGCAAAATAATAGTAATGATCAATGCTTGAGGTGGTGATATGTTTATTTCCTTGATTTGATTATTACACCATATACATGTTTTTTTTTTTGAGAGGTTTTTCGCTACAGAGTGCGTGCGCTCGCCAGACAGACAGAGAGAGACAAAGAGACAGAAAGCAAGAAATCACTCCCCAGGAGGGATGGTCACACTGCAATCCCTTCTCCTCCATTCTCCTCTCGGGATCTTGGGCACACACACACACGCACCCGGCATGAGTTTTAAGCCACAGGGTCCAGGATGCGAACCGCGGTCGACTACGCGGGAGTCCAGCGACATACCCATTACACTAACTGTTGGTTCCCCATATAGATGTTTTTTAAAAATGTTCCATATCCCACACAGATATAGACTATTATATGCAAAGTAGAAATTACAATTCAAAATAAAAGCCTATGCTCTTTCTAGTGCTCCACACTACATTCAAAAGAATTACATAATAAACAAGAAGTTTGGACCTGTAAACCTCAACTAAAGGTGTGTGCTTCTAAACTAGTTTCTTACCTAAAGGTCTCTCTCTTTCTATTTTCTCTAATTCATTCTCTATTCTGTAGCCAGAACATTCTCCTCCTGAAGTCCATTGCCTCTGAAGTTTGACTAACTAAAAAAAATGTCTTCATTGCAGCACTATTCATGACTGCTAAGACTTGGAACCAACCCAAATATCCACAAACAAATTAATGGATTGAAAAATTGTGGCACATATACTCCATGGAATACTATTCAGCCATAAAAAAACAAGTCCCTGGAATTTGATAGAAAGTGGATCAATATGAAAGATATATTGCTGAGTGAAGCAAATCAGGCTACGAAAAGAGAGACATTGTATGATTCCACTTAACATATACCGATTGTCCACACTCTATGGTAGAGACTGAAAGACTGGAGACCATAAAAGTATTAAAAATGGTAATGAACACTAGAGACAAAGTAGAAAGAGAGTGTGAGAGCAGAAGAGCATAGGGAAGGAAATTTGGGGGAAAATGGAAAGGTAAGACACTTGTTGGACACAGATGAGGTTTATTATCTGCTGACGAGGATGCGTATAATAGTCTCAACTGGGCTGGACTGAGATGTAAATCGTGCTAGGTAAGGTCTCTTCACAATCTAAATGATGTATAGTGATTCAATGTATGAATAATAATAAACATTTTTAAAAAATAGTCTATGTATCCCCACTGTCCATAATATAAACAGAACATTCTTTAGCAAAACTTTTCTCAACTTATTGCCAACCTACCTCTCTACGCTCATATTCTACTCCGTAAAATGCAGCCAGTATCAGACATCATTCACCCTTATTCCAGTGAGTGTGTTTACTTTTTCTGAGGAACTTCTACTAAAATTTGAATGGTAAAATTCTGATTTCAGTGAAGGGTTCACTTACCTACCACTATCTTCCTCATTCCCTCAGCCATATACCATCCTTCCTGGGTCTGCAATCCTACAGCATGTTCTACATGACACCATGGAGTCAGTTTCCACTCTGAATAGTGAGCAGGAAAGTCAATCATCTTCTTCAGGCCCAGGCCAATGCCTGCCTCATGGCATCAATGAACCTATTTGGTATGTGCTTTAGAAAGAAGAGAAGAGGGAAGGAAGGAGGAGAGGGGAAAAGGAAAGAAGAGACAGAAAGAGAGAAAAGGAACAAGTTACACAGATAGGATTCCATTTTCGTAAGTAAAAGAGACTTGAATAAGAATCATTGCTCTGGAGTAAAAAAAAAAAAAAACTCTTCTAAATTCTGATTCAGCAAATTGATCACTGGTCCAGTCTCCACCACTGTATAATATCTTATATATCATACATAAGATGTATTAATTTCCCTAAACTGATAAAAGTATATCACTCATCTCTAAATTTTGATTAAATATTCTGCAGTCTTCATTGTTAACATTTTGTTTTATCCTGGCTGAAGTTAACTAAGTTCTGGCAGGCGGGAAACTAGCTCAAATGGGAGCAGATGGCTTTCCTACTTGTTATTTACTTTGTTGTTGGTTTGTGTTCTTGCTGTTTGTATTTGTTTAATCCCAAAGCTTTCCCCTACTCCACCTCAAATAAACTGTTTCCATCTGGGTCAACAGGTGTCACTGTTGAATAGTACAAACAAGTCTCCCATAACCTATCTCTTTAGTGCTAAAAATCTAGTTCTCAGAAAGCCCACCCTTCACTTAGTCTTGGTACAGTCATATAATTAACTCTGTAGTTACTACGCCAGTTGCCTAAACAGACCTCCCAAGAGCTTCTATTTTTTTTTCTTAACAATCTTATGATCATAACCACAGACCGGATTGTACCTATAGAAGGAGGCAAACAGGAGAAACAAACCATAACTTTCCATTTGCACGAGACAGCATTGTGCAGTAGAGGATCCTCACTGCTATAGTTAGAAAGCCTAAACTTTAAGTGTCTGGACTGTTCTTCACAAGCTACTTCTAGTATAATTGGCCCAACTCAGCAGTGCCCCCAAAGAAATTGGAACAGGAATAGGAAAATGCTGCAGATAACCAAAAACAAAACAAAACAAAAAACAGATTACTAGTGTAGGTCATAAATCTCCAAGGAACTCCCAAAGTTATTCATGAGGAATTTGAGGGAAATGTACTCACAGAAAACAAGTGAGAGTCAATGAAAAAAAAAAAAAAAAAATATATA
>NW_006159822.1:170967-202142 GCF_000334495.1 Tupaia belangeri chinensis | reverse complement strand
ATATATATATATATATATACATTACCCTTAAACTAATATGGCCTGAGAGACATGGAATTGGACAGAGTGGAGTGGAATGAAATGGGAAATAATGTGGAATGAATAGATGTGGTATGTACTATAGAGCGTGAGCAAAATAAAATTAATCGAAATAGACCAGAATAGAATTGAAGAATAAGACAGTTTGTTGTATCAAAATCAGGAAATGGAATACAGAAAATAGAATATAGAGTACAGTAGAATTAGAAGAAATTTTTCTTTAAATACTTTGAGACATACAGGGAAGTTGTGCATTTAATTGGCTTGAAAGCAATTAATGAACTCAGGAAAGTGTCATCCTATTTCTAGTCCAGATGACTAGCCACACAGGGGCCTGAATGCTGGGTACCTTGAGATGTTTTACTTTGAAATTAGATAAGTAAGCCAGTCACAGGGGTGCAGCGTAATTCAATGACCTGCAATACTGAGGTCATATGAAAAGGTGCCGCAATCATGTCCTCCTGCCAGTGATCCTAGCAGACTGAGGCTGGGGGATGGCTGGGGACTGTGGCTTGAAGACCCTGTTAGAGTTCCTTCTCTTTCTTCTTCTCTCATGAAAGAAAGAAGTAAACTTTAAATTAACACTATTGGCCAGCTTCCTTACGATTATGACATATAATGGCACTCCGTTATAACAACCACCTGCATTTTTTATCACACTGCTCAACCTTTTGTATATATTATTTCACTTAATTATCATGTTAGTCAATTGGTATAAGTACTATTTTGACCCCCCTTTTATAGATGGATAAATGGAGAAACCAACAGTTTAAGCTCCTTGCCCGACTGCATAGCTAGAAAGTAGTGGCTTCAGAATTCAAGCAACAGACTGTTTTGAACTTCTATGTGCTAAACCTACACTGTCTCTTATCCTGCCATGGCTTCCTAAACTATGATACGTAACGCGGAAATACTAGGCTCAGTATAAACTATGTTTTAGTCACAAAATGTCACCTGCAAAAAAAGGCAGAACACTTGGCAGAGGAACTGTCTGATACAGATACAATAAAATGGAATTTTCCCAAAGGCACTTAGCTCTGCGGCCATGCTCAGCACAACCAAACACGTGCACATTCCTTACGAGACCTAAAACAGGTCTCCTTGGAGACTTCCCTGTTCTTGTTAATTGTTCTACTCCCAATACTTATTCACTCAACAGACATTTCCTAAGGGTCTGCAGTTAATGCAGACAACTCAATCATGCATTTAATATTTGAGTATCTATTCTTTCCCCTTGGGTTTCTAAGAAAGGAAATTCTGCTATGGTACAAAGATTCTCAATGATAAGAAAAGAAGACAATGCATGCAGGGGTTTGGGGTTAGTAAGCAGATAACTAGGAACTCCATTATTTGAGACACAACTCCATTAATTAGACGCAAGCTTGCCCATTTCTAAAAATGCCCCAGTGAAGACACTGATAGCTACCTTTGTTGAATATTTACTGCTTGAGAGAAGCTATATAATCTATGGATTGAGAGTACCGCCTAGGTTCATATCCTGGCTCTACCACTACAGAGCTTTGTCCCCTGTGCTAGCTATTGAAGCACTCAGTTTCTTCATCTATTGAGTGAAGATAAGAGGATAGTTCAAAAGATATAATAAACTAATACACAAGAAACACTTAGGATACTGCGTGGCACAAATTAATAACTTAATAATGTCAGCAGTGATTATTGTTAAGATTTTGTATCACATATTTAATAAGCATTATATATGTGTGTGTGTATGTGTGTGTGTGTGTATATATATATATATACATACATACATATATATATACATATTTAGCACTGAGTATTATGTGTGGGTTTTTTTTTTCCTTCTAATTAGGCTTCTTTACTAAGCAGTTTTAAGTTCACTACAAAATTGAGTGCAAGGTATAGAGATTTCTCATTACACCCTACCCCCACACATGCATAGTCTCCCCCATTATCTTCATCCCCCATCAAAGTAGTACATTTATTGTAGCTGATGAACCTACATCGATTTATTGTTATCACCCAGTGCTTAGATTACACTCGCTGAGTGTTATACATTCTATGGGTTTAGATAAATGTGTAATGACATGTACCAACCAATATAGTACACAGAGTAATTTACTGTCCTACAAGTCTTCTGTGCTTGGCCTGTTCATCCTGCTCTCCCCTGCTTCCTAACCCTTGGCAATTACTGATCTTTTTACTATTTCCACAGTTTTGCCTTTTTGAAATGTCACGTAGTTGGAATCATACAGTAGATGGCCTTTTAAGATTGCCTTCTTTCAAATAGTGACTATACTGGTTTCTCTCATGTTTCTTTTTTCATGACTTTATAGCCAAATTTTTAATAATTGAAAAATATTTCATTGTCTGATGCACCACAGTTTAATCATACATTTACCTACTAAAGGACACCTTTGTTGCTTCTAAAATATGTCCATTTTGACTAACATTGCTATAAACATCCATATGTAGATTTTTAGGTGGATATAAGATTTTAACTCCTTTGGGTAAATACTAAGAAGTATAATGGTTTGATCGAATCGTAAGAGTATATTGAGTTTTATAAGGCCAAAATTCTTCCAAAGTGATCGTATTATTTTGCATTCCCATCAGCCATGAAAAAGAGTTCCTGTTGCTCAATATTTTTGGTAGCATTTGATATTATCAATGTTTTGAATTTTGGCCTTCTATTAGGTACGCAGTGGCCCTTTATTGTTATTTTAATTACATTTCTCTGATGACATATGATATGGAGCATATGATATAGTTCAAAAGATATAATAATTGTGCTTATTTGACACATTTATTTTTTTTGGTGAGGTGGTCTTTTAGATCTTTGGTCCATTTTTAACTTGGATCTTTGGTTTTCTTTTTCTTTCTTTTCCTTTCTTCTCTTCTTTCTTTCTTCCTCTCTTTATTTTCTTTCTCTCTTCCTTTCTTTTTCTTTCTCTCTTCCTTATTTTCTTTTTCCCTTCCTTCCTTTCATTCTCACTCTCTTTTTTTCATTTCTCTTTCTTTCTCTCTCTGCTTTAAGTGTGTGCACTCACCAGAGAGAGTCAGAAAGAGAGAGGAAGTGATAAATCACCCTTCCCCCCTCCCCAGGAAGATGGCTACACTACAATCCCTTCTTCTCTATTTTCTTCTCAGGATTTTGGGCATACAGGCACATGAGTTCGGTGATTTTCAAGCTGTTGGGTCTGGAACCATGAAGTTCGTAAGAAATTTTTTAGCTTAGTTTTTTTCCTTTAGGTGAGAAAGGATGACTGCAGTGAGCTAGAGTTGTGTATTTCCCTTCCTCCATGCAGAAGGCTGCAGCTGACTGGAGTAGGATATTTCTTTTCTCTAGTTCAGTCAGACTCTGGTTAGTTTCTCCTGGAGAAAAATCTTATCAAGAACAGAATGACTGGCATGTTTCAAAATGATTTCTTTCTCCTTCCCCCCAACAGGAGGAGATTTTTCTCTGCTCTTCACTGTGAAAACCTGCTGGAATTCCAGGAGGTGAAAGTCATAGAAGTGTAGGGGTCCCTGTGACTGTCTGGGAGTTTTTACTTCTCACACTCCTCCATACTAAATTTCCAGCAATTCATCAATTACTGTTCAGGATTTTCTGCTGTGGCACTGGTTGCCAAGGCTAGCTCATCCACTAATTGTGTTTCTGTGTCTGCCCCTGTTTCTCCAATTTTGGTAGTGTTGGTTTGTCCTATGACCCTTCTCTCCTTCTCTTATGGACCTAAGAGGAAGCATCGGTTTTTCTCTATGTTCAGATTTGTACTTGTTGTGTGACAGAAAGGACACTTCCAAGATGTCAAGCCAGGAATTGGAAGGGCTCTGGCATTGTCTTTTTTAATCCTGACAACTCCTATGTGAAGGAGATGTTATAATTTTCACCATTTCACAGGTCTGAAAACAGGTTCCTATAAATTAAGAAACTTACCCCAAATCATTTAGTCAATACATAGTAGAAGTGAGTTTCCAATCCAAGTTAATTCAACTCAAAAACTCCTAGCCATTATGCAATACTTCCTCCTTTTCAAGCTGTTAGGAGGTCAAAGGAGTGTTTGGAAGGATGACAAGAAGTTGAGCAGAAATGAAGTGTTTCATGTGGTCCTGGGAAGGGGAGGGCTGTGGAAAAGGGAGAAGAGTATTGGGTAGTGAACTTCACACAGAAAAGTTTAAAAACCACGGAGGCATCAAAGAGGTGTGCCATCTCTTCCTGGAAATAGCTTATAGTTTCCTGGAGGCCCCACCCAAAAGACCACATTCAACCTCCTCTTGTATGTTATACCTGCTTTTCTCCTACCACACCTCACCTTAGCCTTTTCCTACCTCCCAACTACAAGCATGCCTATATGGCAGGTAGGTTATTTAGGAAGATCTGAGAATTTAGTGACAACAGAATCAAAAAATGTGTATTATGGAGAACTATATATAAATTTTAAAGATTTTTCTATACCAAAATAAACTTGTACTTTAATTCCATTTGTCTACCCCCTTTTTAAAAAATTCATCAGAAGGTGCATACACTAGCCAGAGAGAAACAGAGAGACAGAGAGAGAGGGAGAAAGCACCCTCCCAATGGGGTGTAGGCATGCTACAATCCCTTCTCCTCTATTTCTCCATCCTGTCAAGATTTGGGACGCACATTCCTATGTGCCTGGCATACTTTTCAAGCTGTCAGTGCTGGAATTTGAACTGCAGTCAGATATGTGGGATCTAGTGTTCTTAATCACTAGACTATGGAGCTGCCTACTATGAACTTTTCTAAGTCCCCTCATACTGGGCTTTATTTAATGTGATGCCATTCTAGTCTAAGCCACTATCCTCTGATGTTTTACCTCTGCAGTGATTTCCTAACTGGTTCCACTCTATAAACACCAGCGCTTCCCCCAACCCATTCTCCAACCTGTGACCAGAGTGAGTGTTCCAAACCACAAATCCGGTCATCTCACTACGTTGTGTGATACCTGCTTCCCATCACTCCTAGATAGCATCCAAATCCTTAACAAGAATTATCTTTGCAAAGTCCCTGTGTTTACAGGAAGTGGAATTAGAAGAAAGCAGCAGAAGAAAAGGAGACTGTTGGATATGAGATTGGAAAGTTTCAGGAACAAGTGTCTTTCAACTATAGCTCTGGACTTGTAACTTAGCCCTCCTCTGGGGAGTTGTTTGACTCATGTCAGTAAATAACAACCCCATGCATCCTGTAGTTCATCTTGATAGTCCTGAGGTCATTTTTTTACTTCTCTCTTCCTCTCACACTCCAGGAAATTTCAACTACTCGACCTTTAAAATATCTTAATCAAAATGACGGTCAACAGGCTAATCTAAGTCACCCCCTTTCCAGTTGGAGAATCATCACAGGGCGATGATAGTGCTGCCTCTCCCCTCGCCTCCTGTAGCCTAGTCTCCACCCATTAGACAAAGTGAATCTTTTAACACCTAAAGTCCTATTCAGTGGCCCCTCTGCTCAGAACCTTCTGGTGCATTCCTCTTACTCAGAGTAAAGTCCAAAATCCTCACCTGGACATATGGAGCTTCACTCAAAGTTTCCCAAGGCTTCATGCTCCCACATGCCATCTGGCCTCACCTCTCCTTTTCTTTTCCCTCTACCCCACTGCACTTCTTTGTGTTCCTCAGACACTTCGAATGTACCTCGACCCTATGACCTTCATTCTTGCTGTCCCTTCTCAGAATACCCTTCCCCCAGATATCTGCATGATTTGCTTCTAGCTTCATTTAGGTCTGAGCTCAAGTGTCGAACTTCATCAAAGAAAATATCCCTATCATCTACCTAAAATAAACTACTCCGTGCACATTGTTCCTCTTGCCTCTTTAATTTACTCCGTATTATTTTCGACTACCTGGCACATTCTGTGTCTATTTCTCCCTTCCCCAGCCTACTGCAGTACTATGTAAGAGGCATGATGTCAGGGTCTATGACTGCACATTCTCTGCTGTAGCCTTCATGTCAAGAACAATCCCTTCTATGTAGTAGGTACTTAGTAAATGTTTGATATCGATGAACACTTGTCAACTCTAAGAAACTGTGGCCCCATAAAGTCAGTGTTATTCATCACTGTATGCTAGATACATAGCTGAGTCTGGCTCGTAGGAGATATTTAGCGAGCACTACTGAATTAATGAGTAAGTAGAAGAGTGAAAGAGTGAATGCTTAAGGTAGTTTATCAATCTTAGGATGAGAATCTTTAAAGTCATAGTGAAAAGCCTGGCCCCATAGCACAGCAGTTAAGTGCTGTGCAGAGAAAGCCAGATTCCACATGGTTGACCAGGGTTTGACTACTGACCTAGTGGTTTGAAAAACACGCCAGATGCACGCATGCATGCTCAGGATCCTGGCAAGATGGGGAACTGGAGAAACAGAATTTCAGTGTGACCAGATCCTACTGGGGAAAGGAAATGCTTGCTTTATCCTTTGTACATGTGCATACACCCTCTGGTGAAAAGAAAATAGTGAAAAAGTTTGGAAACGTGAAGCAGCAGATGGCAGGGTGATCTGCTGCCAGTTTCAGAGGCCCAAGATTAGATTCTGGGCAGGAGAATGGGACAGGGGTGAGGGAACATCCTGGAGTTCAGAAGTGAAGCACAAATGAGTCTGTAAGTTGGGGATTTATGCTTTCTCCTGGGGTATTTGAGTCAATGAACTTTCTCCAGTCTCTGATGAGGATCCATCTTAGGCACAGGTAGAAGGAAATCTCTAGTGGAGTATCAAGTGACTCCATGTAGTTGGAGAAGCTGAGCAGTGCCGGCTCTGGAAAAGACAATGCCTATCGTATACACGGGGTGCTTTCAAATTGGATTTTCATTTTCTCAAGGAGGTTTGCTTGCACAGTCAGACAGACTCTTAGTCCAGAGGAGTCTCATGGACTGGCCTGAATGTGAACCCAAATCTGTCACAGAGGCCCTGTGCATTTTAAGACATGCTGTTACTGTGCAGGCACAGCCATAGTAGCACGTTTTGCTGACCGACCTGAAATGCAAATAGGAAGAGCCTGCTTCACTTCAGCTGCTGCCTCACCTCTAGCTCTGTAAAAAGTCGATCAATAATGATTTTAGTTAAGACAATGGGTTCCAGGGCACTGAATTTGAAAAGATGTCTTGATATAAAGAGAGAAAGTAAGTGGAGGGTGGAGGGGATGCCATTCAAATTTCAGAGCACATAAACAATGAGGTATCTGTGCTACGTGCCCGAGAGCACATGATGGGGAGAAAAGAGATCGCGTTGAACACTCTGATTCAAGCCTCAGATCCAGACCCTGCCGGCCATGAGGTTGAGGCAACGCTTGAGATTTCTGAGTCTCTTCTATCCAGAAAACATTGTTTTTATGTCTCTCCTAAAACTGAATTTAAAAACTTGGTAACATCATCATCTATATACTATTTTATAAAGTACTTATCATATGCATTTGTTAATGCAATCTTTTCATTAACTCTATGGATCAGGAACTATTATTATTCTCATTTAACAAAGAAGGAAAGCAAAAATATGGGTGTGTAGGCACCTTTCCAGGTTACCCACCTGCTAGAGGTGTTGATGGCATGTGGTGACCCAACCACTCAACTGTCCTCTTTTCAGAGCTCTTTTCTTTGGGAGCCATGCTTCTGGAAACATTATTTTTATGGAAAATAAACCATCACTCTATAAATAACTAGAGACACCCCCAAAGGCTTCTCAATATAGAACCCTTTAATAAAAAACTGGGATTGGAGCAGAAATGTCTGAGTCCTACCCCATTTACCAACCATCCTTCTATGGTTTTCTGGGATGATATAAGTACCCAGGATAATAATACAGGATAAACAAGGTCAGGGTTATCCTGGGCTGGGATGATGAACTGAACTTTTAGTAAACTGAATGAAGTTACTGCATCTGACAGACTGAAGGGCCTCTCCAACTTGCTTCCCAAATGTTACCATCAAACTACAGAAGACAATTGCAAATGAATAGAGGAGTGTACACACACACACACACACACACACACACACACACAGCCCCAGTCCTGAGAGACTCACACACAACACACATAGATAGACTTCTGTATGGTTTTCTGGGATGATATAAGTACCCAGGATAATAATACAGGATAAACAAGGTCAGGGTTATCCTGGGCTGGGATGATGAACTGAACTTTTAGTAAACTGAATGAAGTTACTGCATCTGACAGACTGAAGGGCCTCTCCAACTTGCTTCCCAAATGTTACCATCAAACTACAGAAGACAATTGCAAATGAATAGAGGAGTGTACACACACACACACACACACACACACACACACACAGCTCCAGTCCTGATAGACTCACACACAACAGACTTAGATGGACTTATGTCAGAAGGAATGGAAGGAAAAGAGCAGAGATACCCACAGGTTGGTATTCTCTCATTAACTGTTGATCCCATCCAATGGTCAGCCTGAGCACTCAGCAAAGATGGAGTAGGGGAAGGCAAGCAAGGCCGCTGGAGTGAGGACATTCTGTAGGCCTGAATGTTCCGATTTGTGCACTAGAGTGAATGCATCCAGAAACATTGTAGCTCATGAGCCTTGCTTGCCTCACCCAAGTTCTGGTTCTACACTGTGTCTTAAAATCAAACCAATCAGTTCATTAAGTTCTTGCAGGGAGGCTCTAGATGACAAGAGAGTGAAGTGCTAAGGGTAGGCCTGTTCACTGCCTTCCCTTTAGCATTTCTCTCAACTCACCTCAAACTTTATTGTACATATGGATGGCCTGAGGGTCTTGTTACATATTATTCTGGCTCAGTGGGTCTGGGGAAAGGCCTCAGATTCTGAATTTCTAACAAGCTACAAGATAACATTCATTGGTAATGGTCCACTTACCACTTTGAATAGTAAGGTCTAGAAATGATGGTTCTCAAGCCCAAGTAATAACCCATAGTAATTAATTTGGTTCTGCACCCAAGTCAGCACAAAGCATGGGAACAGAACCTGGTCAGAGGAGGCATTTGTAAGAGTCCCTGAAACCAGGAACTTAAGAGCCTTAAAGAATAAGAAACACATAGACTGATATTCACAAAAATGTGGCATAAGATTGAGGATCTTGAAGTAAACAGTCTGATTAAACTAACAAAGCTGCATGCTTTTCAGATTGTTTCCTTTCTAATTGCTTCTTTCTAGGTCCAACTAACCTGCCCTCAAGAAGAACCCAATTTTCTCCTTAAAAGACTCCAATGGAAAATTGAATCTTTAGGTAGCTTTATACACGTATCTATGCCTAATTCCTGATCATTTAAGCATGCAAATAAAGTGACTCAATGTTCATCTAACTACCATTTTAAAAAATAATGACATTAGGCACAAAAACCTATGCTTTTATGGAAATTGTTTCTGTTACATGCATATCTTCTCATTCAGAATGCCTTAATCTCTTATGCTTGACATCCTAGAAGGAAACATACACACACGAGCACATACACATGCACACACACGTGCGGGCACAAAAATTTTCACATCCCATGGTGGCCCTTGAATCAGAAATGAGTTTACAGAATAATTTTGGATTGACAAAGGAGCAGAAGAGAATTGAATATCTGCTATGTAAAAAAATTACATAAAACATAATAAATTATGTCTGGTAAAAAAATGTTTCTTTTTTCTCTAGAACTATTTACTCTTTATCTTTAATTCCCATTAAAATGTCCCATATATAGTAGGATTTTTATAATTTTTATTTTGACATATATAAATATTTTTTAAAGCAGTTAAGTGGAAATATCACCATGACAGTTGCATTTTGGAGCAGAATTTCAGAGATGAGCAGAGAAAGAAAGCCAAGGTATGATCTCTCACAGTGGGGCCTGAAAAGGACTAATCAGGGAACATATTTTAAAGTCAAGGGGGTGAACATTTAAGACAAAGCTCTAATCTTGTTGGTAAACTAAAATTCAGAGCAAGAAATAAAAAAGAAGCCCAATTATTCTCAGTGGACCAGGGAAACCTTCAGTGCAGCCACAGTCATTCCACTGTTCAGGATCACACCAAACACAGCAGAACTATCCATAAGCAGGAGGTCATTCTTGATTCAGATATTGCTAGAGCAGGGTTCCGAGTAGACAGCCTGAGTTTATCAAGAAAGCCCTTGGAACTGCTCATCTCCTTTTTCACTTATCACTGTCCAGCTTCCTACTTTTCGCTTCTTTCCACTGGAGCATGAGCCCCACAAGGGCAAGGAATTTTTATCTCTTTCCTTATACCAGCATCAAAACAGTACCTGAAACTGAATATTTATTCATAAGCTTTTTTTAAAAAAAGAATTTATTTGAACTTTATTTATTTATTTTATTTGACCAGAGAGAGATAGAGAAAGAGTGAGAAAGAAAGTGAGAAAGCAAGCCACCAGGTCCGGGACTCGAACCAGCAACCTTAACCACCACGCCACCTGCCGGCCCCCAGAATATTTATTCAATAAAAAGTATTGCATGAATAAATAAATGAATATGAGAATTGATTAAATAATTAATGAATGCATGAATGCAGTGCCTAATTTTGAATCAGGAATTGACCAGGGTAGAGTTCTGGTCTCAGAAAAGATTACAAACACAGGAAAGACTGGCTAAGAATAGAAGAAATAAATAGCAATTTAACAGTCTCAGAAAGCCATAAACATGGTTGAGCATCTTAACTCAGGTCATTTAATTGGGGACAGAGTGTTGAAAATGAAAGAAAAGAGTCATGCAGATTAGCAGAACAGAATTTTTAGAGATGAGATTTGATTGCTTTTTAAATGCTTTCCATCTTCGGGATCTTTTTCAAAGAGTCAGAATAATGACGCTAGACCCCACAGATACCTATTGCCTGATAATACTATCAATTTCAGCTTAATGTTTGCATGCTAACGTCATTTAAAAGGCTACCTTAAAAGTGATATGGATGGACAGTCCAGATAAAGAGATTCTTGAAATTTACAGGTTCTTTAAAAATTGGGAAACCATTTCAAGGAACAAGGTAGAAGGAGAAATGGTGTCATCAGTGGCACAGTCTTCCTGATCCCAGGTCTATATTTGGCTGTGTAGACCTCAGAGGTTACCTGGTAAGTTCTTAGCTTTGCTCCACGTGGACATTTGGGGCTGTCTCTCCCATGTCTATGTTCTACATTTATGAAAGAGAGGATAGGGGCATTTTCATAGGCAGCGATTAGCAGGATGTCGCTCGACTGATGAGAACTCTAGTTAATCACCTCAGAAACAGTGAAAATGTCCCAGGGCCAGAGATTAGGGCATAGTGGCTCAAACGAATGCACTGTTGCAATTTGCTGACGCCCCCTTACCATGTCTCCTGGCATGGGTAGTATAACTGGGGAAGGAGAAATTACTGGGACTCCTTCCTCAAAAAGGTATCTTCAGGGAACCAGCAGTTAGCGTAATGGCTATGTCGCTGGACTCCCACGTAGTCAACTGCGGTTCGCGTCCCGGACCCGGTGGCTTAAAACTCACGCCGGGCACATGTGCGTGTGTGCCCAAGATCCCGAGAGGAGAATGGAGGAGAAGGGATTGCGGCGTGACCATCCCCCCTGGGGGGTGATTTCTCGCTTTCTGTCTCTATGTCTCTCTCTGTCTGGCGAGCGCACGCGCCCTATAGTGAAAAACCTCTCCAAAAAAGAAAAAAAAAAGGTATCTTCATACAGGGGAAGCACAAATTTATTATCAATTCCTCTTAATGGGCAAGATAATTATTTTACAGTAATTTCTAACTTGCTTCTTAGTAAAGTTAGTATGTTCAAGATAATCTGTTAAAAACCTAATATGACAGTAAGGTCAAGTACATCCCATAGGGGAGAACCATTGTATTGGGTTGTCAGAAAGTCATGACACATTTTTGCACAGAAAACGATGTCATGACTTTTCCTACAATCCCATACACAACTTTCAAGTTACAGGTAACTAATGACTACACCATTGTGATGTGTTGCTCTTTACAGAAAGAAGAATGTTACTTTCTTTGGGGTAGGTAAAATTGGTCCTGAAGACTACATATACACAGAAACAAAGTTATTTTCCTATAGAGCTCTTCTAGATGGAAGACAGCTTATTAGGAACTAATGTTGATAGAAAGCATTTCATGATAGAAAGGATTCAGGAAACCAGCTATCTGAATAAGTCCTCAGTTGGAAATATTCATTGTCAGAAAAAGTAAGAATCTTGTTAAGATAAATTTTAATATCAAATTGAAGTTACACAGTAATGCTCAAACTCATGAAGGTACTAACAACCAAATTTGGCTATAAAAGAATAGAAATGCACATGCTTGGTTGTGTTGTGATAAGGATGGTGAAGAACATACCAACTTTTATCTTCAACTGTAATTCCTCATACATGTACATATGTAAAGTTTCACATATACATATAGGTATGTAGGCACATCTACTTGTACAATCTTTATATAATTATTAAAGCTAAAATTAGCTATAGAAATTCAATTATGCTATTAAAACATACATTTTGAATTTTAATAGATAGCAAGTGAAAAGATTTACCAACCTCTTGAAATAACCATTAATGTATAAATGAACAATTATTATTCAAAGATGGTGATCACAAGGGAGGCCCTCATTGCCACCTGGTGGCAGCATACCCTAATTGAAGAATTAGTTTTTGAAGGAAATGGAGAACCCTAACCACATTAAGTAACAGAAGTCGTATAACCAGAGATAATACATTTGCTAAAGTAGAGGTTCACAAGCCACTGTAATTTGAATACAATACTTGTATTTTTATTTTTTTGATCTCAAATACAACTCATTGGTCACCACAGAGCATACTTTGGTTCAAGGCTGGTTTCTCTTGGGCTATATCTAAATGTGCTCATGGAATGAACCAGAAAACCATTTAATTAGTAATGTGGCCCTAGGCTTATCAAGTTGTCATATTACCTTGAAAAGAAAAAAAAATGTATTATGTCAATTCTATGAATATGACATAGTGAAAATAACATGGGCTACCGACTTAGACCAATGGTGTCTTCTAGGCATAAACCACCCATAGCCTTCAAAATTCTTTTTAGTTCATTGGATTCATACATGAAGTTGTTTACACAAGGGTTTTTGTTTTTGTTTTTGTTTTTGTTTTTTTAATTAAACTAACCTCAACAGCCAGGGCACAATACAGTCCAATTCCATCAGAATCTCCCAGGACAGAAATATGCATATTATTTTTGTTAAAATTTCCCAGAGGTTTCTATATGCAGCCAACAGTGACTATCACTGGACGGGGGTAAAGAGAAGGTTGAAACATGGGCCAAGGAAGGATGGTTTTCCTGTTTACAATTACTTAAATGTACAGAAAAGCTAAATATAAAATGTATAGGCATATAAAAATAGACGGATAAAAATGCCATTGGAATCCATCCTCCAAAGTTCTTCAGATAGAAAGTGATCAGATATGGAGGATCTATTGCTGAGTGAAGTAAGCCAGGCTATGAAAGAAAGATACTGTATGTATCCAGCTAATATATACTGACTACCTGCACTCTATGGTAGAGAGCGAAATATTAAAGGACATAAAAGCAGAAACTCAGGGTTTCTGAAGGAAGCACATTAGCTTTAACTGATAATTTACTCTAGAGGTGCTTTTTATGTCCATATCATTGAATCTTCACCCCTAGAGTAAGTAGACTTTATTGTCCCTTTATCCCTTCCAATTTCAGAAACTGAAGCAAAAAGAGGTTAAATAGGTTTTGTTATACCAGGATCACCACAAATACATGAGCAATGCACTGTGCTATGATGTTAGGGCAGTGATATCATTAGACAATAGAAATTTTTCTGCTTCCTTATAATCTACAAGACCATTGTCATGTATGTGGCCCATTATTAATTAAAACACTATTATGCAGTGCTTCAATATTTGTTCCATTTCTTTTTCTTAATTGTTATTGAAGTTTCTAATTGACATGTAATCATTGTACATCTTTGTGGGGTACACATGTTTTAAAACATGCATACAATGTGTTATGATCAAATAAAAAAATGTATCTACCATCTCCATGTCATTACTTTGTGTTGTGTACATTCAAAATCTGCCTTTCTGAATATTTTGAAATACGTAATGAATTGTCACCACCTTTTTTTAATCCTACTGTGCTGTAATGAACAACTCCTTTTTAAGTTATATAAACTACTAGTACCAAAGCATTAATAGTTGTGCCCTATCCAGGTGGAGAATCTACAGATGACGCAAAACATTTGAGGAAAATGGAAAATTCTCTGTTGATGATAATGTGTATGGTGATATATTTGACTAGACCAATATATAGTGTATTCATGATAGGAAATTTTATTTAGTATGCTGTAATGATACACAGTGATTGAATGTAAAAAAAAAAGAAAACATGTAGTTGATATAGCAGCATGAACGTTCAGTAGTACTTAACAGATTAGAAACAAACTCAGCTCAATGATTCATCTGACTTCCTGTGTGTATTCTCCCTATTTACTAGTAACTCTTTTAAAGGAAACCTAGTTCAAATGCAAAGACAGAAGCTGTCACCTGCTTAGAAGTTAAATGAGTCAAAGACAGATTTTCCAATGGGAAATTTGGGTAGAATGACTTTTTCTGCCATTCAGTAAGAGCTGTGGACTAGTCACATGAATGTGAAAGTAAGTGGGGAGAAAAGTGGTTTAGAAAGTGAGTACACCACTTCCTAGCTACGGGACTGTCGTCAGGTTACATAACCATGTTATCATTCTGTTTTCACATCAGCAAGCCGAGCATACATACTTAATAGATGCCAGGAAATGCCCTTGAAGCCATATGAAGTATATCACTTAATTTTTCATGAAAAACAAACATTTGTCTTCATATGTTTTCAAAGTTATTTATTTATGGATTTCTTCCATGAGCAAATGAAGCAGAGAGACAGCACCTCCCCAGCTTCAGCTAGTCCCATGTCATGGACACACGTGTGTCAGCATACTCAGGGAGGTCTCCAGACATGATCCCAGAGTCTTCCCATGTGGGTCCACAGAGCATCATGTTTTACCACTGTGTCACCGTCCTGTATGTCCACATATATTTTTAGTGTAAGAAAATAGAAAGGTTCCTACATTGGTGAACTAATAGCAACATATTTATAAATACTGCTAACTAATTTTGTGCCATTTACATATAAACAGGAACAGAAATAGGATGTTGGAGACAGGAGATCCAGCCACAGACAGTCTGAATCTCATGTCTTCATTTCCAGCAGGTGAACAGAATTTCCCAGGGCTAATCGACTATCTTGTCAAAAATACCCATGATTTGTCAGTTAAGCCCCTGATATTTTTAGTGCTGGAAAAATCTGTCAAAATGGCCAGAAAGCCGCACATTTTACAGACTATGAGAAACAAAACCACGGGGGTAGACTGAAATGAAACACAGTCATTAGTAGTAAGTTTGAGGTTGACTGCTCTTTATAAAAAGAAAAAAGCTTGTTTCTTCTGTTTTTCCAGCGGTGTCAGTCCTCAGGGGCCCCTCTACTTTGTACTCTTTGAGAGTCAGAAATACACCTACCCACTCTGGTTTCCTGCTATTGTGTTTGAAATATGGATTTTACATATTTGGGGTAATCGTCGTCAGTGGAGTTGGTAAAAAATACTTGAATTTCAGAAACTCAGTGCTCTGTGGGTTACAAATGACTGACCATCATTCTGTTCCCACTGGGCAGGTGTCTTTTGGATATTTTGAAACATGAGATACTGTTTTTTCTTCTTTTGTGTTTTCTCTCTTTTTAATTTCTCCATCCCAAGGTGTGTCCAAAAGGACTTCCCCCTAAAGGACTATGAGACAGAAAGAGGTTTCAGAAAACTTGAGAGAGTCATAGTAAAGAGAAACAGCTCTCACTAAAGGTTTAAAATATCTCAGGGCTATAAGTTCTAATAATGTGAGCACTAGTTAGATATAAAAAAAGGTCATACGTTTAGGCTAAACTATGATAACAGAGACCCCAAATTATGTGACTCAACACAGCAGATATATTTATCGTATTATTATATAATAGTTCAGAGAGGCTGCAAATTAAGTGTGTGTTTGCGGGGGGAGGGGAGTTTGCTCTACAGCCAATCAAGAATTTAAGCTGATAGTGATTCTGCCACCTTGAACATGTGACTTCAGTGTCATTCTGAAGGTGGCCCAAAAGGTCAGCTGGAAGGACAAAAGGTATAGAGAGGCCAAAACGAAAGTGAATCATGTCACATCCATTCACATTCTGTTGGCCAAAACTGAGTCTCTTGGCCACAATTAACTGCAAGAGAAGTTAGGAAACATGTATGTCACAAAGGAAGGAGAGAAACATAGACTTTGATATATAGTATCTGGCATGAGATACTGACACAGAAAAATTAATATTTTTTTAAGTTTTTGCCATAGAACATGTGTTCTTACAGGAGAGCAGCAAAGAGAAGGAAAGCGAGAAATCACGTCCAAGAGGGGATGACCACACCACAATCCCTTCTTTGCCATTCTTCTCACAGAATTTTTGGGAACACAGATACACATGCCTGGCATGATTATCAAGCCAGGTCCAAGACTCAAACCCTGGTGGGCCATGTGGGAGTTCAGAACCTTCACACATCACCTGCTGGTTCCCCCAAATTGAAACTTTTAGTGAGAACATCATTTTTTTCATCATCTTGACCATCAAATCACAAAGCAACTCTCATCTCCCCACTAGACCAGTTTTCATGTTCTCAAAATGTGGTATTCTTTCAGACTTGCTGTCTCAGGTTTCCCCTTTCTCCAATCTTTACTGTGCACAGTAGTCAGGGTCACTTTTCTGGTGATGTATTCTTCAATCGCTCCCAGTTATTCTCTAGATAAAGAAATACGATTCATGGTGCAAAGGCAGACTCTTTCCTAATCTAACCTTAGACAGTATGAAGTAGAAGTGAAGAACACAAACTCTGCAGCTAGACTGCCTGGGCTTCACTTTTGGTTTGGCCATTTACTAGTTTTGTAACCTTGAGCAAGACTTAAAGTCTCTCAGAATTTTTCTTAGTTCTGAAATGGGTCTAATATTAATATTTACCTCACTGACTTGTGAAATTGAGTTGACTTCATGTAGGAAAAGCATTTACATTAACAAACATTTGCCTGGATTATTATCCCTGTTATTTCTCTGGAGCATTGCCTTACCTTCCGTTTTATCTAATGCACATCCCAACTCAGCCACACACTCTATAAGAGCAGCAATATCATCAATAGGATAACAATCACTTACACAATATTTCCTACATGCCAGAAGCTGTGAGATAATAAACAGTGCCGTTTCAAGCCACTAAAGTTCAGGATAATTTGTTACATAGTAATAGTTAAGGTAAGGAGTGGTCATGTCCAATTTAGTTTACCTTCCTTTCATCTGTAAAGTAGTAGTAATTCCCACTTCACACAATTATTGTGAGAATGACATGAAAGTATCGCCTTTGACTGAGTCACGTGTTACAAGGGATATCAAAGTGTTTGACTCAATACCTAGCACATAGTACGTATTTAACATTCCCATAGTCTCTCCTGGAAAAATAAAACAAACAAACAAACAAACAATGCAACTCTGCTACTACCAACTTGGGTTTCTAGCTATTGAGATGGTTTCTTTAATGAATTCTCCTAATTATAGACCCTAAATAAGTAGTTACCTGAGAACAATTGGAGGAAAAATCATCTAGACTAATGGTCAGCGTGCTGAAACAACTAACAAAAGAAGTCCTTTCCATTTCTCAGTGTTACACACCAGGATTTTTTCATGTCCCATTTCCAAGAAACCATTCCAAACTGCAGTAAATGCAGTTCAAACATATAAGGATGTGGTACATTGATAACAAGGGGACTGCAACAAAATATGCAAACTCAGGGAAAATGTAAATTTGAAGTGATAAGAAATCTCACATTGTCAGAAAATGCCCCGGCCAGAACACCGGGACAGCAACTTATTAAGAGAACATGTAGACATGAATGCACACCCCAAGAACTGCGTAGGTTTCTGTGGGCCACATTTTTAGTTGGGAAAGACTAGATGCTGATGGGCTTTTAATTGTTTATATTTAAAACCCTAAATAGTAAACACTGAAAAGCCAGTTCACAATTATCTGCATGACAGTGACTCTCTTGGAGTTTTGTTAGTTTGTCCTCACTTAGAAGTATGAATGGACTAGGCAAGTGGGGAAAATTAAACAGCAAAGGGCAGTACCTCTCTCTGCTGACGGAAAATGCTCTGCAAATGACCTTTAATCCTGTAGGGACACTCAGGTATTCTGTCCTCTTCTGTCTTCGTCAGTGTCTTCTCCCAAGCTTATGTCAGAAGCATACTTTCAATGGAGAACTCATACCAGTAGTAGTAATAACGGGTAAAATGTATTAAGCACTATTGTAGCAGTTCTGTTCACACACACACACACACACACACACACACACACACACACACACACACACACACACACACACACACACACACACACACACACACACACACACACACACACACACACACACACACACACACACACACACACACACACACACACACACACACACACACACCCTTCCATTAGCTACATCGTATTCATGAGAATATTGAGGCACAGGGAAGTTAATTACTTGATCAAGGTCATGTAGCAAGTAGGTGGTAGAGGCAGGATCCTAACCCAGGCACTCTGATTCTAGGGCCAACCTTGTCAGTGCAGTCAAAAAGTAGAATAATAACAGTGATATATTATCAAAAAGAAACCTTCAACCCCAAATATTCTACACTCTTTAGAGGAGATGATATTTCTCTCACACGCACTGTTTACTATTCTAAGACGAGTCCTAGTCCCTTCCATTTTGTAGCTGGAGAAACGGACACTGGACGAGCTTAAGGATTATGATTAATATCACTGCGTATGAAAACCAGGAACTCCACAAGCGTGACCACTTAACAGCTCGTGATAGCAAGTGAGTTCCTTCACCTACATAAACCTCTCTGCATTGATATCTTAATCTATAAAATGGGAATACAATAGTTTTTATTTAATTGGTTGTTGAAGCATCAAGTAAGATTAGATGCATAAGATGTTTAGCATAGCTTATGGTGCTTGATAAGTCTATAGTAACTACTTATCATTATCATAAAAATTATCATTATCATTATGGACATTGGTTCTTCTTCTTACACCATTCAAAAGAAATTCCTGAGCTGAATTTCAGTTGAATCCAGTATTGGGTTATTCCTTTACTGAATTTCACCATTTTAAACATATATTCTCTTTCAAAATTACCAAGTGAAAAGAAATTTTTCAGTACTTTCAGACTTTAAACAAAGAAAAACTGTTCTAGCAGGAAGTCGGTGAAGTAGAAATGTAACATTTCCCTTCATAAGCACTTTTCCTCTTCCCTAGATGTGGACACAAAATGATTTGTGTGTGTGTGTGCATTTGCCTATGCAGTGTTCAAAATTAAAAATCTTTAAAGGAAGCCATTGAAGACTAATCATTCAAAACATTTTTTAAAATGACATCTTGAAGAGCTCCTTGGTGCTAATTCATTAAAATTGCCCATGATTCATCTATGATTCTTCATTCAGATTCATTTTTCCCCTCAAATACTAAATACTGTGAAGCTTTGCAGCGTTGTATTTCAATGAGTGGAAATATTGAAGAGAAAGTAGGGGGAGAAGGTGGAAAGAGAACTCCAAGATAAGCCTACCCTGCCACTTCCTGAAAAGAAAAACCAACGGGAAAAAAACTTAGATCTTTGTAAAGAATTTCTTAAACTTAACACATTCTGCACCTAACAGTGAATCAAAAGGATTGCCTAACTCAAGACAATTGGAGATTTGGGTGAAGTTTATAGTTAAATTTTCTATATCACTTTGCAAAACACTTTCACCCGCATGATCTCATCAGGCTCTTCCACTAAAGCTGTGATGTGGGCTTTACTGTGTTTCCATCTCACAGAGAAGAAAACGGAGTCACAGAGGGATTATTTACTCATGGGCAATGAGTCAGGAAGACTAAGGACCAAAAACAATACTATCGTATTTCTCCACGTCTTCCGTTCTTCATGTTACTATTCATACCGAAAAAGTACTTAAGATTCACTACAGCTTAATAATGGTAAATAAATGCCTTATATGAAGTCCAAGGCTTAAGATTAGGGTCACCTAGTTATCAAAATAAATTGAATACCACTCATTTGACAATATTCATTGGGCACGCTCTGTAAACAAGGGGCAGATATGAAATATGAAACTCAGTGTCTACTCATGGAGAGGAAACACACAGTTTAGTTAGGGAGATGACTATAAGTCTGATAACAAATAAAATAAATATAGTGTGTGGAAATTAGTCATTACTTTCAGCTAGTTTTTTTCTAAGCTGCCTTCTTAGTTATATTGTAAAGAACTGTTTTACCTTTAAAAATTAGGGGAAGACATGTGCTTCACAGTAGGAAAATGTTCAAGGAAGACATAAACATCCTCTTAGCATCATAATGCACAGTAACCCACCCCACATTTTGAAAACCCTGCAAAAAGTGAAAATCTGTTCAGTTGTTTTGAACCAGCATCTACTAAACATTTCATCCATAAATAAGTTTACTCATAAAATCTTGTTGAAGGGACCAGCTGGTGGCATGGTAGTTAAGGCACTGGACACTCCCACATGGCTGACCATGGTTCAAGTCCTGGACCTTGTGGCTTATTTTCTCACTTTCCCTCTGTGTGTGTGTGTGTGTGTCTTCTTCTGATAAAATTAAAATAAACAAATGAATAAATGAAATAATCCTTTAAAGTAAAATAAAATGAAATCTTGTTGCAAAACTGACATCCTAAAAAAGAATGATTCTCAAACTTGGTTTTTTATATATATATATATATATGTGTGTGTGTGTGTGTGTGTGTTTGCTAAAATACAGATTTGTGAGCTCCACCCCAGAAATTTTATTCAGGAGGTTTTGGGCACATTCTGAGAATTTTTTTTAAGTTCATTTATTTATTGATTTTTCTACTAAGGACAGAGAGAGAGCTGACAGGCATTTCCAATGGAATCTTCACGATCCCTCCACTGCCAGTCTCAGATGGCCCAGACCACAGGTGTGAATGCACACGGGCATGCACCTAGAATGCTCCAGGAGGTCCCAGAGTGTAAACCCAAGATCTTCCCATGCAGGTCCAGTTGCATTACAGCACCACAAAGTCCCAGGTAACCTAAAATTTCAGGGTTGAGAATTCAACTCGAGTATTATCTTTTTTTTTTTTTTTTGAGAGGTTCTTGCTATAGGGCGTGTGCGCTCGCCAGACAGACAGACAGAAACAGAGAGACAGAAAGCGAGAAATCCCCCCCCCCCAAGAGGGATGGTCACGCTGCAATCCCTTCTCCCTCATTCTCCTCTCGGGATCTTGGGCACGCACGCACACGTGCCCGGCGTGAGTTCAAGCCACCAGGTCCGGGACGCGAATCGTGGTCAACTATGTGGGAGTCCAGCAACATAGCCATTACGCTAACTGCTGGTCCCTCAAGTATTATCTCTTCAGAACAAGTTTTTAAATGTTTCTCTAGGATGTTAGAACCTCTACGCAGGCCTCTGATTTTTTATCATATTCGCGAATGCATATGCATACTCTCATCCTGCACACCATAGTTTAATTTCTTCTAATTGACCCTCAAGGAAGATGACGTGTATAGTATTCTCAACTTGACTGGTCTGAGGTATGTTTGATGTTGGGTAAATTCTCTATACAAGCTAAATGATGTATAACGGAAAATGGATGTATAATAAATAATAATAAGAAGAAGATAAATTTTAAAAGGAAAGAATATCTATCCTATGAAAAATTAAAATGAAGGGAAATGGGTGTTTTGCAAAGATCCTTATCACCATAATTGAAATGTCTACCAATATTAAGCTGTGTGACTTTCAGTAGGGATAGGAAGGCATTCCAAATTAAGAGAAAAATGTGCACATAGTCAAATGGAAAATGTCTTGCAATATGCAGGGAATAGGCTATTTCGCTTGGCTGGAGACGAGACAAAGGTTGTGCGCAAGTAAAGATGCTTTTGGTTTAAAGCAACAGAACGGGAGGGACACACTAGTATGAGCTATAAAAGGGATCCTTTGACTGATATTGCTAACATATCTAGTGACACAAAATACGTCCAGTTAGCCCAAGTCAAGTAGCACCAGCCCCTCTAGAATGTATACTCCAGATACGAGGAGGCTTTTCTATGTTGTTGACTAATGCTCCTTAGGTATGTCTGCATATGGGTAGCTTCTCACTCAATTCCTATTGCATGAAATGAATAAAAATGTCATCAAAGATATGATGTGCTTCATGTCACCTCTTTCCTCCTAATTTCTACTTTATTATTAGTTTGGCTTGTCTCATGAGTGCAAGATGGTTGTTATTAACTTCAACTAGCTAAAAACTTCCCTTTTCACACCTATGAGAGTCTAGTTTCTTTTTTTATAAACCAGTTTCCTCTTCTTCCCAGGCACAGAGCTAGTCTACACTTGCCAGGCTCCCTTACAATTCTGCGTGGCCATGCAGCTGTGGTCTAGCCACTGGAATGTGAGTAGTGATAGCCACTGCTTCCAGACGGGTACCTGAGGGCTCCTGCATGGGACTCCCATGTTTTTTCCAGAACTCCTGCTGGAAGCCAATATGTACAGCAACCTTGGCCACTCAGATTAAAGTGGGGGGTAGAGGCATTATTTTAAGCCTTCATGTATTTTTAGTTTTGCTGTCATAATTGTTGCTGTTGCAGCCATATGTTGTTAAAGCAGTTTACTTTACCTTCTTAAAAACGATTGAATAGAAGTGCACAAGAAGGAAATGTTGGTCCCGAGTTTCTTATCAGAAACATTGATGGTCACTCTATTTAAACTGGCTTAGTTCACATGACCATCCCTCAAGTGAGGGAAAAAGAAGGTGTTAATTGATTAAATGAAGGTAAGTTAGAAATCTGGAGTTTTGGGGTCTTCTTCAATAGAACCACATCGATGCCAAAAAAGGAAATCATGCCCTGCTGACTAGGAGGGAACTCAGAAAAGCAAATATAAATGTCCATTATAACTTGGCAACTTCCAAGTCTGGAGGGGCTTTTCATTAAGAAATTTAAAAAATACATATTCTGTGAATATTTTCTTATTTATTTATTTATTTTCATTTACATGTAATCACTATATATCTTCACAGTGTACAACACTGCTTTTTCCAGCATGAATACAGTGCATATCAGTCATTCTTGTATTAATTAAACATATTAGTTTTTCCCCCTGTTCCCTTCCCTCCCTCCCTCCCTCTATTACTCACCCCCATGTTACCCCTATCCTTACTATCTCTAGTATCTACAGTTGCCCTCCCTACTATACCTTCACACTTTCCGTTTCTGCTATAGAGTGAGACATTCGATATATATTGAGTGGGGGCATCCAAAGCCTATCTCATAAACTGGCTTGCTTTGCTTAGCATTAAGTCTTCCATATTTGGCCACTTTGTATCAGATGTCAGGGTCTCATTGTTTTTTATGGCCGAGTAGTATTCCATAGAGTACACATACCACATTTTCTTCAATCCAATCATCTAATTTTGGACATTGAGTTGATTCCATATCCTAGCAATTGTAAATAATACTGCAGTAAACATGCATGTGGAAGTGGTTTTCAGACTGAGTGATTTTCTATCCTTTGGGTGAATACCTAAGAGTGGATTACTGGGTCGTGTGGCAATTCTATTTGTAGGCTTCTGAGGAGTCTCCATATAGCTTTCCACAGTGGTTGTACTAATTTGCATTCTCACCAACAGTGTAGGAGGAATTGGGATGTTATTTGGCAGGCAATTAAAAGTTAGTGGCATATTTGAAATAAAGGAGTAATAGTGTCAGATTATGTAGCTTACTCTTTTATTTTTCTTCTTAACAAACCACCAATAGTTCTTTTCTAAAGTTTTTTTACATCAAGAGAAGAATAAATTTACTAATTTTCATTTATTTTCTTGCAAAAAACCTTTATTAAAACACAAACAATCTTTACTATGCACACAATGTGATCAGATCATTTTGAAAATATTCCTCTTAGTAGTAACTCTGTTTTTAACTCTTGGTATGGTCAGAATATGGTATTTCTATAATTAAAAATTTTTCCAGTTATTGGGGCTATAAATACAGCTTTTTTGGATGAAATTTATATCACTATTCTGCTCAGAGAACCATTACGGTTTCTAAGAGGTGATCACATGGAAGAGTTCTGCAGTAAGATTCTAGCTGTCTCTTTAAGCTTATGGTTGAAAGTTAACCTTGTTTACTATTGCTGTTTACCAAATTACTCAATAAGTGCTGATGCCCTATGATAAAATCAGCTGCTTGGATTCAGGCACCCAAGGCAGCCACCAATTAGAAATTCAAATTCCAAAAAGAACCCGTGACCTTGCTGCCACATGTCTACTAAATTGACCACTTTGACTCTTGCTTGTTTGTCTCAGTCATAGGGAGTTTTGTACAAGGTGCCCCTTGTTTCCATCTTCACAGCTTTTTCTGTTGGGAGACATCAAAAGTGTATTAACAGTGCACGCTTTACTTTGCAAATGTGCCAAATCCCTGTCTGCCATTGTTTTTACTGTAGCAATGTTAACTAGTAATCAGTTCTTAGTACTTTCTTTTGCTGAAACTGTTGCATATTGAGACTTTTTCTACTTCGTCATGTGTACAGATTTTAATCTGTTATTGTTGGCAGCAGAATTAAAATGGTAAGTAAAGAGTCCAGTATCGCTCCTGTTTGTAACTAGACTTTTCTGGATATGTCTTCTGTTTCCTTTTGTCCCTGTTGAGTGTGCTTTGGCCTTTGAGAATGGGTTTAAGAGAGGGTTCTCTGAAGGTCTAGGGCTTTGGTGTAGTAGTAATGTTGAATCTTGGCCTAAGACTGTGGGTTTTATATCATATCTGGCCATAAGTGACAGTCAAAATCCGTTTTTCAGATTTCCATTTTGCTTATGTGGAGAGCTGTATTCACTTCAGCATGCTGGTCCTTTTGTACAATGTTCAGCAAATGCCAATAAATACTGAAGGATCCACTGAGAGAAGGCAAATGAAGAGACTATATTTTGAGCATTTCAAAATTCGTAGTTTGAACAGTGCCTTTTGGGGTCCACTCTTTTTCGATTGGATTCTATTTCATCTTTTGATGTAGGTTTTTTTTTTTAAAAAAAAGGTTGGTGGTCATCAAAACTGCTTCAATGAGCGAGCCACAACAGTTTCATTCTTTGGTAATTGTTCTTTTCTTATTCTTTCTGGAAAATCATAACTATGTAACTGGTATAACTGTGTTATCTAACAAAATTTTCTTTAGGACTGAGAAAAAAATCTGGAAAAAACATTTATTAGCTTGATTGATGATTGACTTAATGCCCACAATGTAAATAGGGTTGATAGTACATATTCATTTTGTGTGTTTCTTTTCTTTATTGTATTCTGTAATTTAGGAAATGAGAACTGGTGGAATATTATTGTCGGCTGTAGTCTTGCTATATTTGGGCCAATGGAGTAGTGTTGTTTATAATCTGACATAACAGATAATCCCCAAACGTTCATTTTGCTTTGAAAAAAAATCAATTATGAAGTGCTTTAGCATAAAAGAGAGAGAATAATATACATGCCCCCACTACCCTGCTTAATTAAATGCCATACTTTGCCATGCTTGATTCAGATTTTCTTAAGGTTAAAAAAAAAATACAGATACAATTGAAATATCCTTTGTGCCTGCTCCTAGCACATTCTCTTCTCCAGGAAGAGAGACTTACCATTCTCACACATCCTTTAACCCTACTTGTATATAAATATAAGTGATATGTAGAATCATTTGTGTATGTTGAGACTTTATATTAAATTGTGTCAAATGATTAAAATTTTTCTGCAATTTGCTTTTTCTTAACACTGTATTTTTAAACATTGCCTATAATGGTAGATGTTTAGGTTATTCATTTTGACTCTAATATTATTTTTCACTGTATTAACATGCCATGATACATTTATCCATTTCTCTGTGGATGAACTTTCATGTTGTTTTCTTACATTTTGCTATTAAGAATAATGACTTTCTGAACATTTCTGTGTAGATCTCATTGTGTACATATGCTGAAGTTTTTCTAATTTATTCAGGGATATGTGGTTGGATCAAAAGTTGGGCAAATCTTTGAGAAGCTTAGATGTTATACCAGCTTCTCTATATGAGACCAGTGTAAGAGTTCCCATTGCCTCACCTCCTCCAAATTCACATTTCCATGAAGTAAAGATGGTCTGTGGGTCAGGTTGACTGATCAGATTATTGCCAAAGCTTATGTGAGAGATGCTGAGCCTGGGATACACAGGTGTAATATAAACAGAGTTAGAGAGGAAAGAAGTTGACATATTTAAAACAAAAATTCATGGGACTTGGTGACTGATTATAGAGAAATGAAGAAAAGGAAGGAATGAAGAATGACTTAAGTTTCTGTCTTGAACACAGGAGAAGCTCATGGGTAGTGAGGCCAATGACAAATTCCATGTGAACATACTGTTATTGAGAAGTTGGGAGAAACTAGAAAGAACTGTCCTTTAGGCATTTAGATATTCAGGTCTGTGCATTGAGAAGAGATCAAAACAGGAAATACAGATTGTATAGTCATCAAAATAGGTAAAATTAGAACAACTGGATCAGGAAATAATAAATAGAGAATCAGGAGAAAAATGAGCTAAGAAAATTTCCCTAGGAAACATTAATATTTAATAGGTGTAGGAAGAAAATAAAACTGCACAGAAGATAGAGATGAAAGGAAAAGCCCAAGCATGCAATATCATGGCAGAGAAATAGAGAGTTTCAAAGAACGAGTGGTCAACCACATTAAATGCATCAAGGAAACCAAGAAGGTGAAAACTGAAAATTAGACATTAGTGTTGCAATGAGGCTATGAATCCATATTGATGATACTTTCTAGCCAACCTGGTCACATAGCTCAGTAGTTAAGCCCTGTACAGAGGAAGCTGGATCCTACATTACTTACTAGGGTCCAAAATCTTGGTTCCAACAGCTTATAAAACAGGCCAGGCATTCCCAGGATCCTGACAGATTGGAGAATTGTAGAAAAAGGATTGAGAAATGAGCAGACTCTGTTGGGGGTGCTTTCTTCCTCTCACTTTTTCTATCTTTGTCTCTTGAGTGAGCATGCACCCTCTGGCATTAAAAACAGGTGGTGTCAATGGAATGGCATAGATAGAAATTATTGTAAGAGTTCAAGAGAAGAAAAGCAAGAGCAAATGCAGATAGCTAATTTTCTCAAGTTGAGTTCTCTGAAATTAGACAGTGATATGGAGTTTGAGTGTAAGATGTTTATTGGAAATAAACGCATGCGAAAGGAAGGAGAATGAACTCAGGAAATTTGGCTCCAGACTCCATGAACTTAAACACTATATTAAGGTGTCCTTCCACCTAGAGGAGAAAAAAATTACCCTGTTTGGTAACACCAGGGACATATTCATTAAAAATGTTCTGTGCTCCTAAGGTTACTAGTTTCATCCTCATGGACTTAATAAGGAAATGGAAGTAAATGGTTAGGAGCACAAAGAACATATAAAGAAATGTTATATTCTCCCCTCACCTTTGTCCTCTTTGACTGTCCCCATTGTTGGTAGAATTAACAGTAAGAAAACCATGAAATAAAAACTTTTGCCTGCAAATGAAGCCCCATGATGATGACTTCTGAATCTCTGCTCCCTGTTAGACCAGAGGGGCCATTACAGAAAGTTTTGAGTGCCATGGTCTATCTGCTGTGTTAGAATGGAGCAAGGGCAGCCTGCAGATCCCTGGATGTTCACTGGACAGAGCAGAACTCACACTGGGGAGGACAGGCACCTGGCAAAGGTGTTTCCTATCCGAAAGGCTTCAGTGAACGTTCAGTCAATGTGTAGAGAGGCTGAGAAGTGAAAGTTGAACTTGACTCTCAAGGAACATACCAGTTGTTAACTGGGCCCCAGGAGGAAGTCAACAAGCTTCACCACATCTGACAACGCCTACTGCTTGCAACCCTTCCACCAGATCAGGCTGCTCTACATTTAGCACATCCTCACTCCAACTGGGGGAGGATGAATGGACACCAAGAGGAAATTACTTTACTTCCGTCCCAGCAAAAGAGGATGAAGAAATCAGCAGTATAGAACATCTCCTATATTATGGCTGCCTTATGTATGCATAATATTATTATCCCCACTATGCAGAGGAGGACACTGAGGCTCCAGGTGTTACTCAAGAAACATATCTGCTTAATGGAGCCAGGATTCAAAATCATGTCAACCTGTGTCTCAGACTGTTATTGCTTCTGCTAACAGAAATACCTGAGATTGGGTGATTTGTAAATAAATAAAAGTTTTTTCAGTTCAAAACTTACAGGCCCAAGGTCTAGGAGCCAAATTATGGTGAGGCTACAACATGACAGAAGGCAGGGTCACAAGCAGAGCTGCTTTCCCTGTTTCTTTTGCTCTGGACTGCATTCTTGGGGCTCCTCTTACCTCATTTCCTCTCCTTATAAACACATTAGAACTCATCATGGAGGCCTGCCCCTAATGACTTTATCACACTCAAAGTCCCACCCTAAAATGCTGTGAAGGGATTAAGTCTTTACTTAATACCTTTATAGCACATTAACTTTTTTTTTTTTGAGAGTTTTTTTGCCTTAGGGGGCATGCACTCACCAAGAAGGCAAAGACAGAAAGTGAGAAATCACCTCCCAGAGGCGATAGCCACATCGCAATCTCTTCTCCTTTATTCTCCTCTTGGGATCTTGAGCATGCATGCACTTGTGCCTGGCTTGACTTTCAAGCCACTGGGTCCAGGACTCAAACCATGGTCAACTATATGGGAGTTCAGTAATGTAACCATTACGCTGTCTGGTGGTGTGGCATATAACTTTTGAAAGACAAATAATCATCCACTAAGACCAAATACCAAAACTTAAACTTTTGAGTAATACACCATTATCAACACTATAGCACGCTGGTACCTAAGTTCCTATTTTTCCTTTAGCTACATCAGAAGCTTCTCTGGGTATGAAAGCATGGGTCCTATATGGAGGAGGCTTGTTCCTAGAGCATAGCTCCTTGGGAAGCCTTTCACCATTGCTCTCCCTTCCTCTGTGCAGCTGCCACACTTTCTACTGGGCCCTTTTCTAGGTTTTTGCAATCCAGGGGGACAGATGGGCACATGCAGAGACAACTTCAAGTTATCAGTGGAAAATACAAAGCCAGGGGAATTAATGGGTAACTATGAAGGAAAGAGGAACGGAGTCATGTAACTCAACATGGAGGTTCACGTAAGCCGCCTAAGAAGAGACCTCTGATTTCCGAGAGTATGAGAATTGGCCAGAACAAGATGGGAGAAGGGAATTCCAGAGAGATGTAACAGCATTAACAAAAGCAAAGAGGCATAAGACAGTCAGGCATTTTGGGAAAAATTAAAAGCAGTAGGCAGTTTTAGAAAATAAAATATGAAGTGGAGAGAAAGGAGAAGTTAAAGCTGAACAGATAAATCGTGTCAGCTTAAAAGGATCCTGGGCAGGCTAAATTCCAGGTGCTGCTATGAAGATATGGGGAGGAAATCTCATATGAAATACTTTAAGACGTTTGTAGAATATTTTAAGACCTTCTATGGACATTTCATTGAGCATTCCTATATTGAGGTAGGAGGCAGTGTCTGACATCATATCAAATATAATAAAATAGATCCACATGGCTATGGTTTGAACATGTCCTCCAAAAATTTGTATGCCAAAAATTGACGAGCTAGTGTAATAGGATTTAGAAGGTGAAAACTTAATACAATTATGGTGTTGAAGGCCTTTAGGAAGTGATTAGCTATTAAGGTGGAGCCCCCATGGGTTTATAAGAAAAAGAGAATGAGACAGAGACATGCTCTGCTCAGCTCAAGCTCCTGCCCTCCATCATGTCACACATCAGCAAGAAGACCTTCATTACATGTAGCCCCTAGACCATGGACCTCCAAACCACAAGCTAAATAAACCTCTGTAATTACCAATCACCCGGACTCAGGTTTATCCCTGTTATCAGCAAGAGAACAGACTAGGACACAAGTTGCACATTGACATGTTTGCTCAACAAGTATTAATTGAGCATCTACTATTTGTCAGGCACATAGACACAAGTTCCCCTGTACTAAATAAAGCACAGAACACATTACCTTCCTTGACATAACAATAAAGAAAATAAGCACATTATGTATTATCTCAATGCGTGTTGCATGCCATATAGGACAATATATCAGGGAATGGGGTAGGAGTTGTTAAAGGAAAGATTACAATACTAGTAGGGTGTTCAGAAAGATCTTACTGAGAAGGTCATGTTTGAGCAGACCTTTGAAGGGGATGAGAGAGTTGGCCAACTTGACACCTGGGGGAAAGCATTCCAGGAAGAAGGATCAGCAAATGTAAGGCCCTGAGTTGGTTAACCAAGGTTAACTAGTACTTGGCATATTTGAAGAGTGGCAAGGAAGCCATTTAGAATAGAATAATCAAAGGAAGAAGTGGTAGAAAACGAGATCAGAGAAAGTAAAAGACATGGGCTTTTTAGGTCACTGCTAACTCGGTTATACCCTGAGAGTTAAGGGAAAGAAGTGGAAAGCTTTAAACAGATGATATGATCTGACTCAGATTTTAACAGGATCATTTTGCAGCAAGAGTGGGAGCGGGGAGTCAGTGAAAAGAGAGCCACTAGTCTTGACAGGTGGTGGCAGTGGCTTGGACCTGGGGATTAGCAGTAGAAGTGTTGAGCAAAGCGTCTAGATTCTGGATAAAAGAAAAAATGGGTACGAGACAGAGAAAAGTATCATGCATGCTCCAGAATTTAGGCTTCGATAATTCATAAAGAACATTGTATACCAGGTCTTGGAGAAATCAAGTATTTTGGTTGCAGTTTCAATTAGATTTGGAAATATTTTAAGGAATTATACTTTCAAGTTTTGTTGACAGTTTTTCCACAGTCCTTGTGATTTTAAATTTTTCTACATTATTATGTAAACAATTAAGAATTAAGTGGAGTTGGCCTTGATATTGCATACTGTAAACATTTCATTAGCATCTATTAATTTTTAATTTCTTTTATTTTTCTTTCAAATTTTGAAAGAGCACACTTCTTTTTTAGAA
>NW_006159822.1:160822-170935 GCF_000334495.1 Tupaia belangeri chinensis | reverse complement strand
TTTGACAGAGGGTACATGAGCTTTCCAGAGAGAGAGGCAGAAAGAAGGAAAATAAAAAATCACCATCCACTCCAAGGGGCATGGTCATGATAGAATCCCTTCTCCTCCATCTCTCCTTCCTTTTGGGACCTTGGGCATGTACACACATGTCCCTGACATGTTTCTCAAGCCACTGTGTGGGACTCAGCCATATAGTCAGCCATGTTGAACCCAGCAGTCTTAATCACCACACCATTGGCTGGTCCGAAAGTATGAATTTTTTAACTAACATGTTTTAGGTTCTAAAGTTCATGTAAATAATTTTATTTAATTCTCACAACCACACTGATGCAGGTACTATTATTTTCTGCATTTTAATAATAAGGAACCTGGCTCCCAGAAGATTGGGTGAATTGGACAAGATCGCAAAACTCCATGTTGACTTGACTGAGATCTGAGTCAAAAAACTTTTCTTCCATAGGTCATTATGTTTCTCTTAACTAAATCCAGTGGTTTATGTCCAGAAGTGGTACAATTCCAGAAACATTTGAAAATTCTGAGGAGGAGCTATTGGCCCACCCTAAAAACAGGGATGGGCCAGAAGAGTAACATCTTTTGGCCAGTAAACCATCCCACGATGAAGAATGGTCCTGCCCCAAAGACCAGCAGCTCCCAGCTCTCTAACAAAAAAAAAAAAAAAAAAAAAAAAAAAAAAAAAAAAAAAAAACACAAAAGGATAAGCTGACGCTCCACTTATGCTGCCAGTGTTTGGAGACAAAAAGTCTAGATATGAGTTCCATGAGCCTCTCCTCATTGCTCTGTATCCTGAACTGCCACTATACTAAGCAAACTGAAAGAGCCAAATCCCATTACACTGGTCTTGGAGAGATAGGAAAACTCTTCGGACTGACCTAAAGTTCTACAATTAAATATTGCTTTGTGGTACCAGCAGTTGTCGTAATGACTATGTCATTGGACTCCCATATAGTTGACCACAGTTTGAGCCCCAGACCTGGTGACTTAAACTCATACCAGGCACATGTGTGTGCATACCCAAGATCGCAAGAAGAGAATAGAGGAGAAGGGGCTGCAGCATGGCCATCCTCCCAACGGGTGATTTTTCGCTTTCTGTCTCTCTGTTTCTCTCTATCTTATGGGCGAGTGCACGCGCCCTATAGCAAAACACTCTCAAAAAAAAAAAATTGCTTCATGTAAGTGGAACAATGATGGAAATGCAATATTTGCATTTCAACTTATCTTGCAATAATATGTGCTCAATATGTAAAATTACTAAATGTAACATCTTTGGAGTATTTCTCAATGAACAAGGGCATCAAGTCAAAGAGCCATCGGTGAAAATACCTAGTGCAGATCAAAACTCTTCTCTAAGACAGGTATTCTCATAGGCTTCAACAGGTTAAAGTCACACAGGTGGTAAATAATGGAGTCTTGATCTCACGTCAGATTGAAACCATAGTCCATGTTTGAGACTTTCTATACAAGAGTCCTAAGAACTAGGTCGTAATCCTGATAGTAATAGTAATGGTCTTTACAGCTATAAATTAAGAAGAGTAGAATATTAACTTCTTGTTTATCCCTTTCAATCATTCATTTCCCAGGCTCTTGCTTAACACATAATAATTTGTTTTTAAGGAAATAAATTATTTTATTCTCATTTTGTTATTGGGTATGTTCCTTATCAATGCTGTAACTGCTCCTCTTTACTGAAAACATCTCTCAGACCAAACACGAGGAGAGTATAAGGTTCTGGCATTTTGTACAGAATTCTAATGGGTTCACTGGGTACCTGAGACCACAGGGCCATTTGTCATATCATGCCAGTGACATTTGGGCAGGAAAAAAAAATGCCTGAATAATTTGGAACCAGAAATTGTCTAGAGAAAGAGCACAGAGTACAAAACCAAAAGTGTCCTCTTTTTTTATTTATTTTATTTCATGCTCTTTTACACATTTAATCACATTATTTAACTTACAAAGTGAATATTTCAACATGTGTATATTTCCCCCTTGTCCAGTTGATAATAGTATAAAATTATCTTGAACAGATAATACCACATTTCTTTGTCCCATTAGTGCTTTGCCTCTCTATTTTTCTTCTAAATGTCCTTCCTCAGACTCTACATGGCATGAGTTCCCAACTCAGCCTCAGTTTAAATGTCACGTTCTTAAGAGGCCTCCCATGGTAGCTTAGTTCAGAGCACTGGTTTTCCCCAAGCTAAACTTGATCACATTTGCTATTATATAGTAGGTGTGCAATAATTACCTTGGGAATATTGAATAAAAAGTCACTAACTTTGGCCCAGCTGGGGTGGCACAGGCAGTAGGGTTCTGCTGTGGGTAGAGCCAAGGCCCTGTCTTTCTCTCTCTCTCTCTCTCTCTCAAAAAATAAACTTTTAAAAAAAAACTGCTTAATCTTTTTTGTCTCAGTCCTTACTCTTATAAAGTGGGTAAAGGGACTAAGAAAAGATTTTTGTGAAAAAAAAAAAAAATCAGGTCAAAGTGTCCTGTAACTAGCAAAACAGTGTCACAATGTCAGATAGCATGATAATAATCTGAAATAAACTAGTGCCAAAGCAAATCTCAGACCCAGGTGGGTTTTTTTTTCTAGTCTAGAAGCTGGAGCTGGAGGGAGGAAGGAACTAAAGTTTACCAAGAATCTATTATGTCCCAGGTACTGTATATAATAGAATAAGACGCATTTAATATTTGTCTAAAAATGCAAAAGTGCAAATTCCTGGAGGACAGACACAGGGTCCTGACAAAAGCAGGTCTAGCTTTTCACACACTTTGGTGGGCCTTTTTGACCTTTTCTCCTAAATTGGAACTTTTGAGGCCATTACTTTTAGAAGTATGTTTCACCTATGTTTGAAGCGAGAAAATACCTTTTTCTGCGGTGGAGGTTGGCCCCTGCCTTGTTCAGGTCCTGCCTGTGAACAGCCAACACCCACAGAAGATGGAAAAGATGAATCCGCAGATTGCTACACACAGATGCTCTAGATGAGGTAGTAAACACTGCAAATTTGAGGCTACAAAAAGATTTTTAAAAAGCCTATTCCACTTCCGGACAGCCAAACTTCCTTTCAAAGTGCCAGTGGTAGAGACTGGACAATGTGCAGCAGTAAAGCATGATTCCGCAAGTCTGACCCATGTGGGAAGTTCTCAAATTCTGTCCAGAACCTTCTCTGAGTATGTTAGGAACATGCGTGCAAACAACCCGGGATAGCTAAGGCTGTGCGTGAATCGTGACATGGAGACACCATCGGGGGGGATGCTCTTTCTCCAACTGTTCCTCTGTCTCTCTCCACCATGCAAGAAACAAATAAATACATTTTTTAAAGAATGTTTTTATGTGATGGGGTAGATCATCATCAAAGGGAAAAATAAGGCAAGTGGGTTCTGCAGCCTGTACTCAGAGTAAGGGTCAGAAGATTCAAATTAAAGTATTGCTTTCTAGCCTCAGTAAGTCCCAGTTTTCTCACCTGAAAAATGGGCCCGTGAACTTACATGTCTGTTTACTCATGTAGTCACTCACTGAAGAAGCTGTCACCAAATACCTGCTACATATATAAAATTATAAAAATTTTAGTACCACAAATTCCTACCATGAACAAGTCACAATCTCAGCAAATAATACATTTTGCTCAAAGTTTAAAAATTCTTACTGAAGTATACGGAAAGTGTGCTTTGACCGCAGAGGAAAGAAAACAGCTCACTCTGTCCAGGAGAGTAAAAGTTTGCATTGAGGTGTGGATATTTAAGAGGGTCTTAAAATGTGGTTGGAATTTTTAAATCTAAAGTAGGTAGAGAAGTGTGTTTGAGGCTGAGAGAGTGTCCCAAGGCAGTGAGCCATGCAATGGCATAGTGCCTAGCCCAGAGTAGCCACATTAAATATTTGGTTTTTTGGATGAATAAGTGTATGAATGAATGAATATACACTCAGAGAAGCATAATAAATTCATTGTGTCCATAAAACTTAGAAGATAGCAGTGGAGATAAAAACTGCTAGAAAGTCTGAATAAGCTTACACATTCAATCAAGTAGCTGATCTGTAATTATGTTTTCCTAATATAATTTTGTCTAGTAATTGACAAGCTCTTGTTCAAATCCCGATGTGCCCTTCACACTTTCGAATATTCCCCCATGTGTGAGTCATAAACATAGGTTTAGTTGGGAAATAGTAAAGACTCAGATTGATGATTACTGAAACGAAGCAAGTCACAAGGGTACTACAAAAGGTTACAATTTTTAATTAAAAAGTTATTTATTGATTGATTTAATACATCAATAAAATTTGTCAATAACCAATTTATTAATCAACCAAATATTTTTAGAGTGCTTATTGTGTTCCAGGTTGGATGTGGGCATACAGTGTGAGCAAATCAAGCATGATTTCTACAGCAATGGATTGTAAATGAGGGATAGAGAGATAAAATTACAGGTGCATGTAGAAGCCAGTGGATGAAATGAAGGTAAGTTCTATGAAGGAAATGAGAAACGTGCTGCAATAGAAAATAATGAAAGTGGATGACTAATTTAAATTAATACACTATAATGTAATGTGATAAACATCACCCCCCTTCCCCTTAGCAGACACTGCTCATTGCAGATCTATTTCCCATTTTCAGTGCTAATCACATCCCATTTCACTTTGAGGTGACAATATACATAGCCCTGGAAGATATGATACGGCTAATCTAAACTTACTGAGAAAAACTCATTCCTCTTTGCAAGATGTTCATTTTTCACTCTGCTAGGGCTAAGGATGATTACGTGGTACAATCCTTACCACAGAGGTCTTCAGGGGAACTTCTAGGCATGACTTCCCATCCTAATGAAAGACATAGGAGAGGAAAGCTGATATTCCACTTCCTTCCTTGCACATTTTGGGGGCAAATTATGATGTTTCAAAGCAGCAGCCACAGTGATTATAGGATGATCAAAAGCAATAGCCTGAGAATGACAGAGAAACTACTGACAGATAATTATGTTTCTGGACTCGCACATGGCCCACCATAGTTCAAGTCCTGGTGATCTGAGAATGATAGAGAAACTACTGACAGATAATTATGTTCCTGGACTTGCACATGGCCCACCATAGTTCAAGTCCTGGTGCGTGCATGCCCAAGATCCCAGGAAGAAAATGGAGAAGGATTTGTGGCATGGCCATCCACCTTGAAGGGTGATTTCTCACTTTCCCTCTCATTGTCTCTGTTTATTTCTCTCTGGTGAAGGCACATGCCCTAAGGCAAAAACATCCTGAAAAAAGAAAAAGGTTTCCCAGTGCCTGGAACATAAGATATTCTTACTAAACACCTATTTAAAGACTGAGCAAAACACGGAAGAAATTCATGAAAAATGCTAGACATTAGAAGATTATAATGAAAAGAAATTTTGAGATAGCCAAGAAATCACTCCTTCCCAGGCTAGACCTTGGGGTCACAGAGGGCACTAGAGAAAACCCCACAAGAATAATAAAGGCAGTTCTAAGTAAATGAGGTTTATTAACACAACCACAAAATCTACCTCACCTAAATTTCTCCAGGATCATCATTCTTTCTTCTTAGGACAATCATAGAAACAGAGAAACTTGGTTTAGTCCCTTCAGTTTCTGTCTTTCAGAGTATATTTTTCAAACACGAAAACTACCTATCTTATTTCTCTCTCCCTAGCACCAATTGTAATCAATATTATACCAGTTCTAGCTAGTTCTATAAGGCAAGAAAAAATAGACAAAAGGCATGCAGATTAAAAAGGAAGAAGTAAAGCTATTTTATCCAGAGATCATATCATTGTGTAGAAAGAAAATCTAAATTTACCAACCACCAGAAATCATAAGATCATTATGAATAAGGTTATTAGATACAGAGTTTATATCCAAAAACTGATTGTATTTCCATACACTAAAAATGAAAAATTAGAAACAAGATTTAAAATAATATTTTCAAACATATCAAAAATATCAAATCAGGACAAAAGGTAATCAATGTTTCTAAGACCCATACACTGGAAATTAGAGACCATTACTGAGAAAAGTATAAAGGACTTAAGTGGAGAGACTTAACATATTTATGGCTCAGAAGAGTCAATGTTGGTAAGATGTTAATTCTCTTCAAAATTTCTACAGATTGGGAACCAGCAGTTAGCGTAATGGCTATGTCACTGGACTCCCACGTAGTCGACGGCAGTTCATGTCCCGGGCCAGGTGGCTTAAAACTCACGCCAGGCGCATGTGCGTGCGTGCCCAAGATCCCGAGAGGAGAACAGAGGAGAAGGGATTGCGGCGTGGCCATCCCCCCTGGACGGTGATTTCTCGCATTCTGTCTCTAATGTCTCTCTCTGTCTGTCTGGTGAGCACACGCACCCCGTAGCGAAAATCTCTCCCCCCCCAAAAAAAAAAATTTTTACAGATTCAATACAATGCCAATTAAGGTCTCTGAAACTTTCTTCTGTTGTTGTTCATACCATTCTTGGAATAAATATACTGATTCTGAAGTTTTACAGTTATGCAAAGGACCTACAGAGCTGAAGAAATGAAAAGACTTACAGATTTTGAGGCTGAATATAAAGCTACAATCATTAACACAGAGCATATTGTACAAGAATGGACACGAAGATAGATGAAACAGAGGAGAGTCAAAAAATAGAACTGCACATACACAGTCAATCAATTTATGACAAAAATGCCAAGGCGATTCATGGGGTAGAAGATGATGTTCTATACAATGGTGCTATTGGGTGCTGGTAAGTTGAAAAAAATAACCTTGACTAGATTTCATATGATACACAAAAATTAATTATGATGGAGTGTATAACAAACACCAAAAATAGAACAAAATACTTTGAAGGAAATGAAAGGGTATGTTTCTATACCTTGGGATAGCAGAGATTTCTTAAACAGGACACAAGAAGTAAAAAGACAAGCCAGGTCCATTCAGTGGCTCAGTGGTGAATGTGGCCATTCTCCCCTGAGGGATTTCTCCCTTTCTGTCTCTCTTTTCCCCTGTCTCTTTCTGGTTAACACACATGCTCTATAAGAAAAAAAAAAAAAAGCAAAACAAAAAAGCAAGCCATAGCTGGATGGGATAAAGCTTATAGGATATAACAGGATTTCTACAATATAAGACTATACATATTTTATAGTATAATAAGTTTTATAATATGGCATAATAAAGTTTTATAATACAATATAAGGTTTGTATATGGTCATATCTTACAAAGAATTCACACCCAGAATACATTAAGCACTCTTTCAAGTTAATAGCAAAAGGGCAAATAATCACTGTAAATACGGTGGAAAAAAAAAAGAAAAGAAACTTTGACAGGTATTTCACACAAATCACTCATCAGGAAAATGCAAATTGAAACTATAAGGAAGTTCTGCTACATGCTCATCAGAATAGCCAAAATTTAAAAATGACTAACAGTACAAAACAGTATGTTGGTAAGTATGTAGAGTAGTTGGAAGCCACACTGTTCGTTATTCATTGCGTGGGAACTGGTTCACCCCTTCCAAAAACTGTTGGTGATGTCTACTAAAGCTAAACATTCACCTGCACAGTGACTCACCAATCCCATACCTAGGTATTCCTTCAGAGAAGTGATACATACTAAAAGACATGTACAAAAATATTCATAACAACCTCGATTCATAGTAACCAAAAACTGGGAACAATTCATCAATATGGAAAGAGATTAAATATAGTATGGCCTAGTTTTACAAGGAAACTCAACTAGTGATGAAAACAAACTGTGGATATATACAATGAGGTGGCTTAAACTCACAAATACGCTGAATGAAAGAAGGCAGACACCTAAGAGTACATATAGTAAGATTGCATTTGTATTAAGTTCAAGGACAGGCAAAACAAACCTCCATGACAGAAGTCAGGGTAGTGCTTACATCAGAGGGATTAGCAGGAAGGGACACAGGGAACCTGTAAGGGGATGGGAACCTTCTGCATCTTGATTTGGATGGTGATGACGCAGGTGTACACAGCTACATATACATACACACAAAAGCAATGAACTGGACACAGTATAAAGCCCTGTATATACCTTATTGCATGTATTTTATACCTTGATTTAAGAACTGAAAAAAAAAACATTTAAAAAAATACTGTATGTCACATTTCCTTGGGATTCCTCCTCTTTCTCTCTGTCTCTCTTTCTCTTTCTGAGAGGAGGTAAGTCAAACCTACATAGGCAAATCTGGGTCCAAGTAATCTCTTTAATCATCAAATTAAAGACTGCAAGATTGAGTTGAAAATGGGATTGCCTACTTTAAAAATCAGTAGCAAAGACTCACTGCTGCAAATCCCACTGTGCTTTATGCTGTGTGCCTTACTTACCATTTTCTGGTTCGAATAAAGGGGGAGATGCATGAGAAGAGAACACCGTGCAATAACAGAGGTCTTGACTCATCACGTTCACTGGATTTGGAAGGCTTCAGTTTCAGCCCCTCTCTGCTCATAGTAGACAGTGAATCTCGGAGCCTTCTGGGTCTCTGAACCCCTACTAGAAGTATGAAGGCGCTGCATGAGTGTTCTCAGGTATCTTACTAACTTCTAATCAAATACAAATAGTCTTCATTTCTTCTTTCACACAATTCATATTTACTAAGTGCCTGGCGTAAACCAGTGTGTTACAATAAGGATTGGAGTTTGGAAGTTCATTCTACTTTATTCAATATTATGATTTTACCTTGTAAAAAGGAAAAAAAGATGGATTATGCCACTCGTTTGACTCAGGGATGGTTCCCACACCCTCACAGTGGGGAGGAAGGGAAGGCAGGGGAAACTGGCAATAGTGAGCTGGGGCATCCTGTTTCTCTCAGAAGAGAAAAAAGCCCTAAATGCACTTTCCTGACAGGGTTCCTACGTGTTCACAGGGAAGTCTGAGACTTCTGAATCTTTCTACTTCCATCCTTCCACAAAGAGTAAAGTCCATGTCATGTTCATGTGTCTGCACACACATGTAAGGGTATTTACATATGAGTGTGCATCAGCGTGTACTTGTTTTTGTGCACATGTGCGTTTGTGTGTAAGGGTGCTGACATGTGTGGTATGTGTTTGTGTGTATGAAGTATATAAAAGCTGTTCTAGTCTTTATACTCATCTAAAAGCTGAGTAATATAACAAGTGTGAGTCAGGTGAAGAGTTAATCATTTACTGACTATAAAATTTCATTCAGAAAACCGTCACTTGTAACTGGTGAGAGGAAGTATTGAGTAGTTTCTCATAAAGTTACAATAGCCAGGCTTGCAAAGGAAACCCCTCCTAGCCTGGAATCCCAGAGTGTTTCCTAGAGTTTGAAAGGTGGCCAAAAAATGACCAGGCATTTAAAAGAGAAAAGGGAGATTGGGCGGGAGTGGGACTTGGCTTCAAGAGCATGAATCCGTCTTTTCTCATCCACTACTCCTTTCCTCCTCTCATAAGTAATTTCGAGGAGAGCTCATGGATCTATACTTAATGACGTCTCTCCTACCACTTCCCTTTTGTCTGTCTCACACTTCCTCTTCCTGCTAGTGCAGGAGAAACCTGTGATCTTAAATGCCATTCTCTCTTCCTTCACTAAACTCCACTTTTCCATCTTTCAAATGGGAATGCTAAGCTTTATCTCACGTGCAGTTGATGAGAGCTGGCTAAAGGAGCTGGCTCCCACGTGGCCAGTCATTTGAATTCCTGCCCCAGTGGCTTGATAAGCATGCCACCAGCCACATGTGTGTGTACCCGAAATTCTGACAGGCTGGAGAAATGGAAAAGGGATCTCTGAGTGACCATGCCTCATTAGGGCGTACATTCTCCATCCCCTTCTCCATCTCTCTCTGACAAGCACGCACCCTTTGACAACTAAAAAAAATGAATGAATATAGTGATGCCTGCCTTCCAGGGATGAAAAAACTGTGCATGGATTTCAAAAAGTTTTTGTACCAAAACAAACTTGTACTTTAGCTTATACTTAGGTTGAACTAGATCCGCAGTAGAACATAGAACTAACGATCCAGTATCACAATCTTCCAGGCAGCCTTGCTACAGAAAGACAAACTTGTGGGCAGATGAGGGATGGGGGTGGTCACTAGAGACCAAGAGGGTAGCCCCAAATACTCAACGCTCT
>NW_006159822.1:153488-160808 GCF_000334495.1 Tupaia belangeri chinensis | reverse complement strand
CGCTCTTCCAGATGATTGGCAAAGTTCAAAAGGGCAAGCCCATCACAGGGCCTATGCTGTGCAGCATTGAACTTTCATCCACACCTTGGCTGAACTATTTACTATCATTAAGGTACAGCTTTCTCTAAATAAGAATGTCCATAAATTTCTTAACTGGCCTCCTTTCAGTTAAATCTCATGCACTTCAGCAGTAAGTGTGCGGCAGGTTTAGTTAGGAGCTCAACATTCAGACATAAATGGGACAGAATTCTTCTGAAAATTATCTTCTGAAACTCATCTTCTGAAACTCACTAAAACAGCAATTTCTCTACTGCAACAACTAGCTGCATTGCTTTCCTCCTCTACTGTAAGAACTACACAAAGGCTTTAATGTTCTTTATCTCATTTAGTTCCCACCACAATTCTGTATGGTAGATTAACTCTCATTAGACCCAGTTTTTAGATGAGGAACTGAGAGTAAAAATGGTTACATAACTTTCTAAATTCACCCAAGTTAATGATGAGAGGTCTGAATTCAAATTTAAATAATCTGAATTCAAAATCTCAAATCACTTTTGTGCTGGAAAAGAGAACTATATGGAATGGTATAGAGTCATCCAAAGGCCTACAGGAGTTACTGAGAATTCCCTAGCACAGTGTAATTTTAGGGGGTCTTGAAAGATGAATGGGATTGTGTGGTTAAAAAGAAAAGAGAGGCATTCTGGACAGAAGAGACAGCATTTAAAAAGCATCTCAAAATAGCAAAAGTTCCACTGTCCCCAAGAACATGATGCGAGGCCCTTAGCGTGCTCTCTCACCTGCCAGCAGGGTTGGGCGGTGGGGAAGTCATTGCTGGAGGTGAGGCTGGAAAGTGTCCACACTTTCCCAGACAGGATTTTAGGGGCTATCTTCTCCATTTCCAAAGGGGCTTCAGTCTCTGTGTGTGCTTTGGATTGGAGATAGCCTGGTGATTTAAAGTTTAAAATGTAAAGGGACCAGCAGTTAGCATAATGGCTATGTTGCTGGACTCCCATGTAGTTGACCGCGGTTTGTGTCCCTGACCTGGTGGCTTGAAATTCACACCGGGCGCAAGTGTGTGTGTGCTCAAGATCCCGAGAGGAGAATGTAGAAGGGATTGCGGTGTGACCATCCCCCCTGGGGGATGATTTCTCGCTTTCTGTCTCTCTGTCTCTCTCTGTCTGTCTGGTGAGCACGCGCGCCCTATAGTGAAAACCTCTCCCAAAAAAAAAAAAAAAAGTAAATAAATTGGATGACTTTCCAGAGTTGGCATGCTTAGTCAGATCAGATCAGTGCATCTACAGTCATAGAACAACACGCTGTGTGACCCCAGGTTGAAGCTTAGAAATGCCCTGAAATCAGTCTGATGTCTTTTCAGCATGAGCACCAGGGTTGACAACAGCTGTAATGTTCCAGATGAAACCGTGAGTAAGAACAGAAGTCCCAGGGCAGTCATTAAGGAGGTGAGGGAGTGAAGGGGAATGATCTGTATTTGACTGGAAAAGTGGTGGTCTGCACCACCTTGCCATAACCTACAAGATGGGATGAAAATATTATCTTCCTAATCCAGTTATCGAAGGGTCTTAGCAGACAAGTTCTAGGTACACCGTACTGTGGACAAAAAGCCATCCATGAGAACATAATAATTTAGAAAAGGATGATTTAAAGAGTCATATAGACAGGATACTTAATACAGCTTTCTTTTTCTCCAAGATTATCTAGCCATCAGTTTTCTTATCTACTACATTCTGTACTTACCAAAAAAAAAAAATCTTGCACATGACACTTTAAAAAAAAATGTCTTTGCATACAAGGGGACGGTGTATGAACCTGGCTGGGAAATTATGACAATAAAGAGTTATGTGGGTGTCCTCATCACTGATGTCTCAAAATGTCCAGTTCTTGGGGTGAAATGTTTTCCCCTACAAAAACCCCTTTGAAAGCAGAAACCAGAACTATGACCTAAAAGAAAAATACCTATTTGAATTTTTCTTCCGGTGAACTGCCTTTTTTTTAGCTACGTGAGCATATTTTTTGGTGGCTGGAGCATAGCTCCCAGGGTTGTGTTTCCTTCCCACAGACACCAGATTTCTTCGAACAATACATAAAACGGCACACATGACGGGGCTTTTACTGCATGACGCCAAAGGCACTAGAGGGATATGGGACAGGGAGAGAGAGGAAGTAGTAGGTAGAGTCTCACTTAGAGATACCGTCTCACAGGTCACCAGCTCGCATCAGGTGGTCATGAGGAGTGTCTTTGGAAAGCCAGGAGGCCTCCTCTTCTCTGTATTGACTGTAATCCCTGTGTTCTATTAATATGGAGGGGCAAGTGTGCAAGGCCCTCACTATTGAAAGCTGACCAAATGTTACCGATGATCATGCAATCCCAGAGGTGCTGGCTAAACAAAAGAGCAAGAGGGCATCAGATCCAGCGCTCTGATGAGTACATGACATGGGTGATGACACCAGCTTTGGACACTGAGTAACTGAGTCCCACCAGTGTTCAGACATCCTCTGATCCAAAGGTGGGCTTCTAAGACCAGGCTGCAGGGCTCTGATGGTAGAGAATGATCCTCCTTCCATTTTCACACATGCATCCCAAACTAATCAGCTTAAGCACCAGACATCTGCATTGTAGCCAAGCTGTGTCTGGAGAAAACACAGGGCTCCCACCCCACATACCCATTTTTGAAAGGGGTAGTAGAAATGTGTAGCAGATAATCACCCCTGGGGCTTAGCTTGGGGACTTCCTAAGAGAAACCTGAGCAAAATTGTCTCACTTTGCATAGCTGTACTCTGAACTAAGCAAAAACATACAGGGTCCTTCCTTTTCCTTGGGAGCCAGATAATTTTAAATACCCCTTTTTTACTCACTTGTTAAAATACTACGTACTTGTTATGAAAATAAAAGATAAATACAGCAATGATTTTTTTAAAAGTGTGATTCTCTTTTTACAGAAATCACCATTAACATTTTGACGTTCGGCAGAGGTGCACGAACTTCCTCTGAAGAGCCAAATGGAAACATGTTAGGCCCTGAGGACTGGAGGTCTCTATTGCAACTACTCAGTTCTGCTATTTTGGCACAAAAACAACTGTAAACCATACATAAAGAATGTTCTAATTGTTTACAAAAACAGGTAGCAGGATAGTTCCTCCACACTCTGGCATAGCGAATTGAGATTTTTTGGTCTTTGTGTACCCTGTGTGAGATTTTTTGGTCTTTGTGTACCCTATGTCAGATACATAACTGCGTATTCTGCTCCCTTCACTTTGTATCATATTTTAAATACGTGCTCCGTTTACTGGACGTTCCTTACACACTATTGTGCACAAAATGGTTACACATTAGCCTGTTTTATGAATGTACATGGTAGTAACCATTGGATATTTTGACATTTTCCAGTTTTCTTAGTATTTTTTAAATTGTGATGAACAATTACGTACTTTACATTCTTATATTTATTTCAGGTGATTTCCATAGGATCGCTATTGGGAAATGGATTTTTAAAAAATAATCTTGAGAAGTACCGCCTATTCTTGGTCTCAAGAGGCTCCAACTGGAGCCAGATAGTGGCACAGCAGTTAATGTTCTGCAAGGCTGACCCACATGGAAGGGTTCTGAGTTCATGTCCAGAGTCCTCCCTGAGTATGCCAGGCATATACATGTCCGTAATCTGAGGCCGGCTCAGACTGGGGGTGGATCATAATGTCAGGTCCCTGTTGTCACACTGTCCTTTTCTTTTTTTCTATTTCACTTTCTTTATCTGTCATTCTACTTCACAGGAGAATTAAATAAGTAAATATTTTTAAAAATTTAAGTTTAGACCTGTAACCTAATGGTTAAGAGAGCCAGATTTACATGACTGACTGCAATTTGAATCCCAGACTAGATGGCTCAAAAAACACACTAGAAGCATGTATATGAGTGTTTATGTCCTGAAAGATGGAGAAATGTAGGAGGATTTTGGCATAACCACACCCCACTGGGAGATGCCCTCTCTCTCTCTCTCCTCTCTCGGTCCCTCTGTCTCTCTCTAGTGAATGCACATGCCTCCTGGCAATTAAAAAGCTATTTTTAAAAAGGCTTCAGCAATTTTTTTCCAAAGCGGTATATAAAAGCACTCTTCCCAATAACCACATCAACACTGTATGTTACTGCTTTGTAAAAACATTGCTAATTGTCTAAGAACTAGAATGTCTTAAGTAAGTAAGAAACTGAGCCAACATGATGCTCAGGTCAAGAATCCTCTTTGCCCTTCACTGCAGGGCCAGCTGACCTTCCCACCCCAATCCCAGCCCTGGACAGAGGGCAGAGAATGGAACCCATTATCTTTCTGAATATTCCTTCCCTCTTCCTGCTCACCTCACATCTGGATGGAATACAAATCCCCTGACTTCCTGTTTCTTGCCCTACAAAAGTTCCCAACTGTTAGTTTCAAATTAACCCTTTTTGAGCTTATTACTCTTCTCGTTTTGATTTCAAATCCTTTTCAATGTTGTCTTATTTTCTAAAAGAGAATTTTCTTTGTTTGTTTGCTTTGTTTGTTTGTTTGTTTTGCCATAGGGTGTGTGTGGTGGCCAGAGAGAGACAGAGAGAGGAAAAGTGAGAAATCATCCCCCAGGGATAATGGCCAGACTGCAATCCCTTCCCTTCCATTCTCCTCTTGTGATTTTGGGCCTGCATGCACATGCACCCAATGTGATTTTAACGTTGCCAGGTCTAGGGCTTGAACTGTGGTCAGCCATGTGGGAGTTCAGTGACTTAGCCACCATGACATCTGCTGACCCCTCAATATAAATGTTAATGAACCCTGCCTGTTTAAAATGGTCCATTTACTACTCTTGGTTAATAGTCTTCATGGAGGCAGTTATCCTGGAGAACAGGTATATGCAAAGAGGCCCTGTGGACAACACAGTAGTGGGGTCTGTGTTACAGGCATCAAACTTAAAAACTCTCAGCCATCTACCAGCCAAAGAAGACAAGTGTATTGATCAGATCTGGACTAGAAACTCTTCCATCTGCAATCTTGGCTCTAGCTAATTAATTCGCATCTTCTACCCACTGTATCATTTGCATTTTTTCCCAGATATTGGCTAGGGCAAATGGATTAAATTCTAGTTTTGCCTATGGAACTAACCGTGTGATTTAGGAAAAGCCACTTCACCTCTCTAAGCTTCCATTTCATCCGTAAAATGGTGATACCCTTTCCTCCTGGACTTGTCGTGAGAGGTCAGTATGATTCTGGATTCTTACCATCACTACTTACTCAATCCCTGTTGTCCTTACTGACTTGGTTCTAGCCAGAACGGTGGCAACACAAGTCTGATGGGGTCTTGCTACTAGCTGGGCACACGAGGCCTCACAGTTCATCCTGTCCAGACTTCCTCTGTTTCTTCCCTCCTGCAGTACCTTTGCTCTTTGTCCAGGAAAACCTTTTTTTTTTTCAAGTGTTTTTTCCTCTTCTATGTATTCTTTTTTATTTTTTTATTTTATTCACGGTAGAGAGTGTGTGTACTCATGCCAACGAAAGCTGAGCACCTCCAGCAGGGTTTGATCATGCTGCAGCTCCTTCTCCCAGCCCTCCAGCATGTCAGGGTCTTGGGTGCAGGTGGGAGCTCAGTGTTTCAGGTGGATAGTGCATGGGGTCTGAACCCGTGGATGATCTGTGGCTTCTAGCCCTGTGGTTCAGCATGCTACAGATATGCTACAGAGGCTGTTCCTCTCTCCTACATTTTTAATCACCTCTCTAATATCACCTTTCTTTTAAACACCACCACCACATTGCCTGGCCCTGATTATTTGCTTATGACTCCACTGGAGCACTCAGTCCCCTAACAGTTACTTATTGGGCTCGTGGTGTGTGCCAAGAGCGATGCTGAGCACTGAATGTACAGGAACAGAGAGTATGGCCTTCTTCTCAAACAACTGACAGTCTAATGCCTGTATTTCTACCACTCCATGAGGTGGAAGCCATGTCTTCCCCTCTTGGATAGGAAGCCTCTGAAGTAGGGTACTGTTCCATTCCTCACTGAGCCCCTGGCTGGACACAGGATAGTCACTAAGGGGATGTTTATGGAATGACTAAATGCTCTGTTGCCAACAGGAAGCAGGGACCTCTTTGTGGACAGGATAGTGTCTGATTCACTTCAACATCCCCTATAGGCAGCTAGCACAGAGACCAGCACTACAAATCCTTCATTAGTGACCATGGGAAGAGTGAACTGCTGACTCCACCGTGCTTCCTGGCCCTAAACTCTGCAAAGAAAAGAAAATCCATCAACAAAGCAACCAGGACATGTGGGAAAATAAGTTCTTAAACTTGAATATCACCATAAATAAGAAATATTCTATTTTATTTTCTAAAAAACATGAGCCTCACAAGTTATTAAACCAATACCTTTTAACTGTAAATAATAAACAATAATAATGCTGGTGGCTGATTTACATATTTGCCCCTCATTGAATAAGAAAGCTTGGGTGAGGGAGTCATCACTTCTGAACCTGTTCCTTTTCCATAAGATGAATAATAAAGCATCTGTTACACTGTTCAGGAAAAATTACATTTAGTGGAGTATGTTTTAATGCCTATCTCCTAGTGTAGAGCAGGTATTTAAGAAGTGTTATTTTTTTCTCTATTATTATTCCAATAATGTAATGTGATAGCAAACATTAAGCTTATTTTTAAATTGAAGTGCCTCTTATTTTTCTTCCAATCAAAACTACAGAGGGACCAGCAGGTGGCATAATGGTTAAGGTGCTGGACTCCCACATGTCCAATCATGGTTCAAGTTTCAGACTGGAGGCTTGAAACACACTGTGTGCATGTGTCTCTGTGCACCAAATCCTAAGAGCAGAATGGAGGAAAAGGGATTGTGGCATGGCCATCCCGTGGGAGGTGATCTCTCACTTCCCCTATCTCTGTCTCTGTCTCTCTCTCCAGTGAGCACAAGTACTCTATGGTGAACAAATTTAAAAAAATATCACAGTCTTATTTCAAGAGAATCAGGTCTATTGGTGACCAGCCCCCCTACATACAAAGAATTCTGAATTCTCTGTGTCCAGTATGGCACTGAAACAAAGGACTGAAGATAGTGGTTACATGTGTTAATGTCGTGAGTATTTAGCATCTGAGTCATCTCTTCTATTCAGTCACATTTATGGAGGACAGGCCATGTGCTAGGTACAGGGTACAGCAGAGATCAAGATCCTGCCCTTCTAGGGCTGACACTGCTCAGAGGGAGAAGAGAGTCATGTGGAAAGGTGTACAATTTACGTGTGAAATGAGGAGGGGGATTGAGATGGGGGGTAAAGAAGGG
>NW_006159822.1:124056-153457 GCF_000334495.1 Tupaia belangeri chinensis | reverse complement strand
AGGGTATGCTGGGAACACAAATCTCTGCTGTGGAACTCACGAGACACGTGAATGTTGGCAGGGCTCGCTCTACCATGTGTGGGACACAGTGCACCGTGGAAATGCCAGGTCTGGTCCAGAGTCAGAGTTAACAAGAGGAATGCATTAAAGGAAGCGTGGGTTCCTCTGAACTCAGGGCTCTGCACCATCAGTTAGGCACACACTCATGAAGCCGACCTGACTTTGGACAAGTAATTTCACTTTTCTCTGCCTTCACTTTTAATTAGGAAGGGACTCAGAAATACTGAGACATTTGATGAGGGGGAATGGGCCTAAATCTTTTAGCCCTGGATAATGCGTTAGACAGTACAAAGGGCATTTTGCTTCAAAATTCCCTGGATTAAGATTTTTTAAAAATATTATTATTGCCAGGGGACACACACTCACCAAAGAGAGAAAGAGAGAGAGACAGAGAGAGTACCTCTCAATGAGGTGTGGTCTCACCACAACTATTATTCCTTTGTTAGTTCATTCTGTCAGGATTTGGGACACATGAGAACATGATCCTAGCACGTTTTTTCAAGCAACCAATGTTGGGATTAGAATCATAGCTAATCATGTAGGATCTAGCTCCCTGTGAAGAATTCTTAACTGCTGTGTGATAGTGCATAGTACCAATCCAGAATTAAGAATTATTTACCTTTTTAAAACGTGTATACATGGAGACCAACAGATGGCGTAATGGTTACAGCACTAGACTCCCACATAGTCGACCATGATTCAAGTCCTTGACCCAGTGGTTTAAAACTCACATTGAGCACGTCTGCGTGTGTGCCTAAAATCCTGAGAGCAGAATGGAGGAGAAGGGATTGCAACATGGTCATCCCCCCTGAGTGGTAATTTCTCGCTCTCTGTCTCTCTGTCTCTCCAGCAAGCACATGTGCCCTATAGCAAAAATCTCTCAAACAAACAAACAAAAAGTATAAAGGTTTTTGCCATAGGGCACGTGTGCTTGCCAGAAAGAGTAAGAGAAGGAAAGTGAGAAATCACCCCCTGGGGGGATAACCATGCTGCAATCTCTTCTCCTCTTGGTATTTTGGTCATGCACACACGTGTGCCTGGCATGATTTTCAAGCTGTCAGGTCCAGAATTCAAACCATGGTTAGCCATATGGGAGGCCAGTACCTTAACCACCACACCACCTGCTATCTCCAAGAATTCTTTATCTAGGACTCATGGAGACCTAGAATGGATAGGTTTGCCCAAGTCATAACAACCTTTGGGAATCTTATACAAGTGCGTGCAGATGATATGCAGAGGGTAGGCATGTGGGTGGAGGGCAGTGTGTTGTATGTGTGTATCTATGTGCATATTTGTGGTTTCCTCCTAGAAAATAGTCCCAGAGTCTCCAGCATATTTTGAAAGAAATGTATAACACCATAGAAGGTGTAAAATCTATTTACTTGAAAATGAATCAAAAATCTCACAGAAGCAAGAATGTTCATTCTGATTGTATGTGTTTTACTCTGTAGGATATGTCCTAATTTATCTCATTTGAGCTCAGGACAACCACTTGGGCTAGACAGAGCAGGGATTCTCATCCACTCTAAAATCTGTGCTCTTGAACCGCCTCACCATTGGGGGGCATTGCTGATTACCCTTTCAGTTTCAGCTGTGCTATTGAAAGCAGCAAATCAAGGGCAGGGACCAGAGTTTGACCTTAAACTATTCAACTCCTTTTAATTACCCATTGTAGTGGAAACACATAAATACAGGATGTCCCCTCACTCTGCCATTCTGCTTTGCATCTTTATCAAAAAGGCAAATGTAATTCACGTCCAATTACTCACTCACCGCAAGGTCAGAATATTTATTTTTATCATACTTGTGATTATTAGGATTAGCGGTATCAATATTTATTCATGGCGAACCTAAATCAAACATCCTGTTGATATCTGTACGAAGCCATATTGTTATTGTCTCGAGTCTGCTGAGTCACAGAGCAAATACGGAGTTTATGAGTTGACAGGGAAAGGCTGCAGAGAGGCAGAGATAAGTGTGCCCAGGGATAAGTGTAATCACCAGGGTCTTGAGAAATATACACGTTGTTTATGTATATCGTTCATTTATTGAGCTCAGTAGGTATTTGGGAAGCTGAAACTAGCTAAAATACTGGGAATTTTTTATTTTAATTATTAGTATTATTTTTAAAACTTCCTGATGGTAGTGAATTTATGGTTCATTATATCAAATAATCATTTTAGGAAACATTCTCTTTTCCTAATGAAATACATTTTTCACCAGTCAGAGAAAGACAACGAGAGAAATAGAAGAAATGGAAAAATGAACAAGGCTCCTGTGACTGGGATTCATTTTCTCAGAGGTCTAAAGTAGCAATAACCCTGTGGCCAATAAATAGGACTAAAGTGATAGCCTTGAAAGGAAGAACCCAGATACTTAGTTGTAGAGACCTGCAATGGGTCTCTTCTTTTTCTTATCCAGATTCATCCAGTCAGACATATTTTATTGTCTTTGGTGGCTGTCATCAAAACAGTATTGGCTAATTACCAGAACTTCTCATCAATACTCTATAAATGTCATTGCAAAGATTGTGCCTATAATCATTACTGGTTGTGTCTACTATTCCATCTGTATTTCCTTGCTTTATACTAGCACTCCATCTATGCTAACAAGATGTGTGTGTGTGTGTGTGTGTGTGTGTGTGCATGTGTGTGTAGTATGCACATATGTGTGTAAATAGATTTTTTCCTTAACCCTCCCTCTCATTGTTCCTCTTGGTGTCCTTGGACAGATCAGCAGTCTGAGAATCAGACTTCTGGTGGAATCTTACTAGGAGTAAGTCGCTGTGAAACTTGGGCAAATATTTTACCCCTGGGTCTTGGTTCCCCCATCTGTAAAAGAAGGATGTGAAACCAAATGGTTTCTTTAGTACTTTCCTACTCCATCACTCTATATTTTTATACTTTTTAAAACTAGTTTCTCTCAGGTTATTAGTAATGTGTCAGATGACTCTCCTTAGATTAATCATATACACCCAAATTTGGGGAGGTACAAAAAAAAAAATCTTAAGTTGAGAGTAATGAAATATGAGTCACTCGTGAGATGCAGTCTCAAAAAAAAATAAGTATATTTGAGGGATCAGAGGGTGGCGCAGCAGTAACGCAACTGGATCTATGTGGGAAGGTCCCAGGTCCCTGTTCCAAGGTCTCCCTGTACACACACCAGGCACGCGAGCCTGCCCATGATCCAGGCTGTAGGTAGATAACAGTGTGAGGGTCCTGTTGGAGTGCTTCTTTTTCTCTGTGTGTGTATAAATACGTATCTTTCTCTCTCACAATAGAAATAAACTTTAAAAGAGAAACAGAGGCCAGCCCATTGTGTAGTAGTTAAGGCGATTGGATTCCATGTGGCCAACTGCAGTTTGAGTCCTGGACCTAGTGGCTTCAAAAAACATGCTAGGCACATGTGCATGTATGCCCAAAATCCTGAAAGGAGGGAGAAATGGAGGAGAAGGGACTGTAAATTTGACCATGCCCCATGGTGGATGCTTTCTCACTTTTCTGCTCGCTCTCTCTTTCTCACTTTTCTCTCTCTCTTCCCAAGGTTTTAAAACATGAAATTTCCATTTTAGTAGACCAAACATGTTTGAGTAAAGGCAATTTCGTGCATTCATAGTCTGTAGTGAGATAGAGGCAGACAAACCCTGCTTTGCTCTGTCCTGCATTGCTCAACTGATTCTTTAAGTGATAAGCCAGTTCTTGATGCCATGCAAATGATAAGTTAGTAGATAAAGAGAGATACATACATTCAATAGAGAGAGATTACCAGCCTATCTGGCAAATATGGGAAAAAATAATAAAAAGACTTTTTAGCTTGGAGATGTTAGCAGTCTTCTAGGATTTAGAAGATATATGTAAAAGGCAAAATGCCTCTGTGTGTATATGTGTGTATGCATGTATAAAGCTAGGATAGTATCTAGAAAATACGGAAAGATTTAGAAGCATCCAAGGAAAAAAATTATTCAGAAAGAGTTGACCGGAATTGGAAAGAGACACGTCAATTGGCTTAAGGTGCCATTTCCAGGGATGTGAAAGTCCAGACGAACTGAGGCAACACAAGCAGCCAGGGGTGGTGGGTCTATCTGAGGTGAGTTTGCCCCTCAGGGGATGTGGATAATGTCTGGAGACCCTGGGGTAAGGAGGAGGACGCTGCTGGCGTCATGACAGTAGAAGAGACGGGTGTTGCTGAACACCTGCAACGCATAAGAGAACTCCTCACCAGGAAAGAATTAACAAGGCCCAAATGTGCTGAGGTGGAGAAATCCTCCTCTAAAGAATTTGATAAAGATGTTAGTTCTAACATCTGCATAGCTAGGGGAGAAAGTTAAAATAGATTGAGCAAAACAATGGTTAGGGAGGTAATTCTTTAAAAGGACATCAGAGGGACCAGCAGTTAGCGTAATGGCTATGTCACTGGACTCCCATGTAGTCAACCGCGGTTCACGTCCTGGACCCCGGTGGCTTAAAAATCACGCTGGGCGCGTGTGTGTGCGTGCCCAAGATCCCAAGAGGAAAATGGAGGAGAAGGGATTGTGGCATGGCCATCCCCACTTGGAGGTGATTTCTCGCTTTCTGTCTCTCTGTCTCTCTCTGTCTGCCTAGCGAGTGTATGCGCCCTATAGCAAAAAAAAAAAAATCCTCTAAAAAAAAAAAATAATAAGGACATCAGAAACAGAATGTTGGTCTGGTTCCATAGTATAGCATTCATGGACTGTTCTAAAGAAGGTTGATACTACAGTGATGACTGCGATTCAGTTCCCTGGCCTGGCGAGCCAAAAATGCACTGGGCACACATGCAATTAATTGCCCAAGGCCAATGGGCAAAAGGACTGGAAAAAAGGGATCAGACCAAACCCTGGGAAGAGTGTTCATCTCTCTCTCTCTCAGTCTCAAGTACAGGCACACATATGTTATCATAATTTAGAAAATTTTATAAAAAGGATAGTAATGACATGCAGAAATGTAAATTTAGAATCAGACTTAAAACATAAAATATTTATGAGGAAAATACATCTCTATATTAGAAATACATCGAAATATTGAGTGGTTATCTTTGTGGTCTTATTCATGCTTTTGTTTTGCTTTGTTTGTCTTTCTTTTCCCACTAACTGTCTCCCTAGCGAGTGTATGCGCCCTAAAGCAAAAAAAAAAAAATCCTCTAAAAAAAAAAAATAATAAGGACATCAGAAACAGAATGTTGGTCTGGTTCCATAGTATAGCATTCATGGACTGTTCTAAAGAAGGTTGATACTACAGTGATGACTGCGATTCAGTTCCCTGGCCTGGCGAGCCAAAAATGCACTGGGCACACATGCAATTAATTGCCCAAGGCCAATGGGCAAAAGGACTGGAAAAAAGGGATCAGACCAAACCCTGGGAAGAGTGTTCATCTCTCTCTCTCTCAGTCTCAAGTACAGGCACACATATGTTATCATAATTTAGAAAATTTTATAAAAAGGATAGTAATGACATGCAGAAATGTAAATTTAGAATCAGACTTAAAACATAAAATATTTATGAGGAAAATACATCTCTATATTAGAAATACATCGAAATATTGAGTGGTTATCTTTGTGGTCTTATTCATGCTTTTGTTTTGCTTTGTTTGTCTTTCTTTTCCCACTAATAATAATATCTAGGTATAGCTTTTAAGTGCATAACGAAAGAATAAAAAAGGATAGAAGTTGGATGTTTTAAACTCAATACGTCCTTGAGGGCACATGGTAATAAGACTAATAGTAATAGTAACTTTGAATTAGCATGTATGGACATATAGGCCAGGCATTCACTCCCATCAGAAGACAAATTGTTATCACCCCTTTGGAGGACAACCTGAGAATATGACTGTAGAGTCTTAAAAATATTCATAGCCTATGACCCAGTCATTCCAATTCTGGGATGGTAGTCTGAGAAAATAATCAAAACTAGGCACAAAGGTTTTCATTTAAGCATGACTAACGATGGTCAAAACTGGATTTATAATGGCTACAAATTGAAAACAGTCTAAATTACTCAAAATATGTAAATACTAAATTATAATAAATCCATGTGATGCAATATATAGACAATGAAAATAATATTTACAATACCTGTTTGATGATGTGGGAGGAAACTTATGATACACAGCTAACTGTAAAAAAAATTAAAGTTCAAACTATGTAAAAGTGATAAAACCTAAAATGTAACTATTTAAAGGAACCAAAATATTTAAAAGATATATGTTACAAATATTTATAGAGAGTAAAAATCTTTAGGAAATGAGAGATTAATGTTTTTACTTTTTTCCTTTTTAATATCTTTATGTCCCTTTCTAATTGTACAAAATGAAAAAATATAATTTCTATAGCCAGAAAAATTTGATAAAATTTGTCAAATGCTATGTCTGAGTCCCATGCAGTTGGAACATCATCTCATTTAAAGTTATAATGACTTTTAGTTCACAGATGAGAAAACTGAGTTGATACTCTTCATCGCTAAGTTGATACTCTTCATCGCTTCCTCTGGGAAGCCCTCCTGGACCTTACAAGTCTAGTTAAGTTATTCCTCTGGTTTCCCATTACTTTTCTAATTTGTTGGTAACAGGCAGTGCCTTGCAGGTGTATGACACAAAATATTTGCAAACTGATTGAAGGAATAAAGAAATAAATAACCTACCTAAGCTGGTGAGTGGTGAGGCTGAGCAGGCCGATCTAACTTCAAAGTTAATATTGTCACCGAATGTTCCAAATGGATGTTGAGAAGACCAAAGTTCATCTCTAACACTTTTCATGGTGCAAGAGACTAATTGTTGGCACAGAGTGGTGCCTGGCCTGGAAGTTACATATTTAACCAGCTAGAAAGGCTTCAATGCCTGCAAAGAACAGCATGGATTTTTCCTTGTGAATTGCAGGCATTTTCGTAATGCTTAACAAGGCAACTGGTAATGATTATTGCTCTTGTTTCCCTTTGAAATTTCATGTTCGTTTACTTAACAGGGCATTGCTAATCTGAAAGAAGGGAGTGGATGAAGAATCCCACTTGTAAAGAGGATAACAGGTTAATGAAAAGAAGCAAAGGTATGTGTAGGTGATAGTGCTTTTAACAAGGCTCTGTTCAATCGGGATGATTTAAGTGCAAGTGATTTATGGCTAGCTGGTCATAATAAGGGCCACATTATAGAGGGGATTTACGTGGCAATTATTATGGCCCTAGCTAGTGGGTTACAACGTTTTAGGGCTCCCTGGATACTTAAGATTAATGTCCGAATCAGTAGTGTTATTGTTGCAAGATCTTGGTGTGATAGAAGCCATTTGAGGCAGGAATTTTTATTCCTCATCAGAATATAAAATATCTCAGAGTCTGCAGAAACACCAATGACTACAGCTTGTAGCTACCCTCAAGACAGGTTAACCATCACATTGACTGAGTTTTATTCTTTAGCAGCAACAATGCATAAATCAATCTAGAGCTACTTTTGTTCATCCTGGTAATATGATTAAAATGGGAATTAGGCATGTTCGATCATTCAGAGAGAAGGGACTAAAATTACTAATCTAGAGCAAAGCAAATGACTGTAGAGAATCTCCTATGTAAATGGCGTGATGTCAGATTACAGTTGCAGTTAAGGGCTTTTCTGTGTACCCAGCATTCTGCTCAGACTTACCATCTTTCTCATTTAGCATAGTTATTGGGAAGGGTGATCTTGAACATCAAGGAACCTTGGGAAATTCATGGATTTAGTGCTGGCCAAGATTAGATGAATCAGAAATTTCCAGGAATCACATCATGAGAGCACTAGTAGGACTAATTGATTTCTCTAATAGTATTATCTATGTCTTCAAACCTGGATATCTGTGAGAAAAAAAATGTGTAGAGTGTAAACAGGACAAGTCAAAATGAGTAAAACATATTAATCACTTTAAGACCGAAACCATTCAGTCAATAGGATCAATGCTTTAACTCCTTCCCCTCAGAAGACTCACAGAGTCTTAACATCATCTCTACAGACATGAGATGGGAATCTAAGAATGGGGACTATGGTTCTCTCTTGGATTCCAAATGATCATATGGAACACTGAAAAGTGCTATTGACATGAGAGCTCACTGTGGAGGGAGATAAGAAGGCCAGAGTGGTGTGCTATTTGGTGAAGAACCCTGGGACCAGCAGTTAGTGTAATGGCTATGTCGCTGGACTCCCATGTAGTCGACTACGGTTCAAGTGCCGGACCCGGTGGCTTAAACCCATGCCCAGTGCATGAGCGTGCATGCCCAAGATCCCAAGAAGAGAATGGAGGAGAAGGGATTGCAGCATGGCCATCTCCCATGGGAGGGTGCTTTCTCGCTTTCTATTTCTCTATCTCTGTCTTTCTGGCGAGCACAGGCACCCTATAGTTAAAACCTCTCCAAAAAAAGAACCCATAAAAAAAGAACCGAAAGTGTATTAATCCTACCCTTATCCATGATGACACCTTACCATTAGATCCTTGGACACAGAAACGTAATACATAGTGGTTAGATTGTTAGTCCCAAGCCCTAGTGTATAACAAAAATAAAATAGAAACAAACAAAAATATATAGAAAATTTCTTTTTTTAATCCTGGACAAGATATTGACAGCTAGTATCAAAGCGAACAAAAATCCCAAAACTATTCTTACTGGATTTTGGACCTTTCCTTTAAAGTATTTTTTATTATAATTTCTGATTTACATATAATAGTTTTTTGTTTTATTTTGTTTTATTTGGAGAGCTTTTTGCTATAGGGTGTGTGTGCTTGCTGGAGAGACAGACACAAAGCAAGAAATCACCTCTCGGGGGATGGCCAGGCCACAATACTTTCTCCTCCATTCTCCTCTTGGGATCTTGGGCACACACACACATGTGGTTGCCATGTGTTTTAAGCGACAGGGCCCAGTATTCAAATTGTAGTTGACTATGTGAGAGTCCAGTGATGCAACCATTATGCCATCTGCTGGTCCCAATATAATAGTTTTATGTCTTTGTGGGGTATATTGTGGATATTCAAAGCATGTCTATAGTATATAATAATCAGATCAAGGAAATAATTGGGCTGGTACTGTGGTACAGTGGTAATGTGATGCTTAAGAGAAGCCAAGTCTCACATAGTGACCATGGTTCAAATCCCCAGACCAGTCAGTCTGAATTCTTTAAGACACTTACGTGAGTGTCTAGGATCTGAAAGCCTGGAGGACTAGAGGAAGGAGTTGCTGGCATACCCAGACCCTGAGTACGGTGTTCATTTCTCTCTCTTTTTCTCTCTAATGTGCACACAGAAGTGCTTTATCATAAATAAAGAAAAATATTACTTAAAAAAAGGAACAGCAATATTTATTATACTATCTCCAACATTTATTGTTTCTTTGTGTTGTCCACATTCCACATTTGAACTACTGATTATTTGGAGATATATATTAAATTGTCACCAACCTCTGTTACTTGCTATACTATTCTATAACCCGCATCACTTGTTTACATGCACTCATGTATTTGTTTACCAGATTCTCCCCCTACTGTGCCTTTCCAACATCTGGTACTCACCATTACACACTCTGCTCTCAACTGAGTCTTTCAGCTTCTGCCAATGAGTGAGGACACATGGTATTTGTTATGTGAGGACAGACTATTTGTCTTTCAAAGCCTGACTTACTTCACCTAGCATTATTTAACCTTTCCATTTGTTTTTTTAAGAGAGATTTTTGCTGTAGGGCACATGCACTTGCTGGAGAGACAGAGAGAGACAGAGAGACAGAAAGTGAGAAATCACCCCCTCGGGGAGGATGGCTACATTGCAATCCCCTCTCCTTCATTCTCCTCTCAAAGTTTTGGGCACGCACGCACACATACATAGCATGAGTTTTAAGCTGCCGTGTCCAGGATTCAAACCACAGTCAACTACATGGGAGTCCAATTACATAACCATTATGCCATCTGCTGGTCCCTGACCTTTCCATTTTAAAGACAACATTCACATCCCTTCAGAAAGACCTAATCAAATCCCTATGTCTCCATTTCTATGAAACTATTCAATAGCATCCTAAAATCTGAATACTCAAATTTGCCTTCCACATAGTTGGGGCTCAGGTAAATTAGAAAAGTAGAACAAAAGAGAGGTTTGGAACTCTGTTAGAAGCGAATATCACAAATCCAGAAGGACAAGCTAAAGTCAGGATATAGATTACCTGATACCAGCCACTATCTTTCACTCCCTCATTCATCCATTAAGTCATTCATCAGACAATACTTGCTCTCAGACATCACGTATGGTGATGAGACAGGAGTACATCAGTGGTCTGAGCATATGACAAGACTGGAAGCCTGATGGGAAGAATATGGATATTATTATCCAGTCATCAAAGCATGGGGAAGAGTAGTAAGGGCTGGTGGGTGCCACAACTTCTTCAGTTTCTACAAGTGCAAGAGCAGGTCAAGATGGAGATTGGATGAGGGACACAACAACAGTGAATCTAGTATCTATATGAAGATTGTGACATTTATAAAGTTCCATGTACAGACACACACACACACACACACATATTTCATACACATACATGCTATCTTCACCTCCACCAATTATATCAGGAAATAAGAAAAAATAAGAATGTGAGTTTTGGAATTGAACAGTGCTGTGTTTGAGTCTCAGATTTGCTTGCTAGCCATGTGAATGGGTAACTTGTGTATTCTTTCTGGCAAAATTAGTACCTCTGGGGCTGTTATTCAGCTAAATGAGGACACGTAGAAAGTGTTCCTAGTGCAGGGTCTGAGCTGTGACTGCATCCAGTAAGTGATGGTTTCCTTTCTACTGGGTCTTCTTTGATATTAGACCTAGGTTATTATTTACAATCAACATAATATAGTAAAAGAAACAAAGGGGGACCAGCAGACGGCATAGTAGTTATGTCACTGGACTCCCACTTCCCATGTAATCAACCGTAGTTTGAGTCCCAGACCCAGAGGCTTAGAACTCATGCTACGTGTGTGTATGTGCATGCCCAAAATCCTGAGACAAAGGAAAATGGATTGTAGCGTGGCCATTCCCCCAAAGGGTGATTTCTCGCTTTCTATCTCTGTCTCTCCATGTGCTCTGGTGAGTGCCTGTGCCCTATAGCAAAAATATCTCTCAAAAGAAAAAAAGAAAAAGAAAAAGAACCATAGGCTAACCAAGAAGTTAAGTTTGCAAATGGGTTTTATCCAGCTTCTTCAATGTAGAGAAAAGTCCATTATGTTTAGTTTTCAGGACTCTTTTCATGCATAGAAACAGTCAACATGTATTCAATGATGTGTTTAAGACTGTCAAATGAAATAGACTACAAATGACAAAGGGAGATAACAATTATAATCAAGCACCCTTTAAAGTACTAGCTTGTTGGCATATCTGCAAGTTTCATTGCCATTTTGCTGAGTAAAGAAGGCAACATTTTGGAAATTATCTGTCTCTCTCATGTCTCAGAACAGTTATGACAAAAGCCATAATTTATTGGCCATTGGCTACCTGTCAGGTATTTTTATCATATTTTTTCATTTGTCTTCAAACATCTCAGGGATGAAGATATTTCTAATTTAATTTCATATGGGAAAACTGAGGCTAAAAAATTTTTATACATTGTTGATATATATGGTAATATCCTTGATTTGATTGTCTAGATGAATAAATAAATCAAATGAAAAAAAATTACACATTGTTATTTAATCCCTAGAATCACCTGCAAGGTAGGTACAATTAGTCCCAGCTTAAAGATGAGAAAACTGAGGCTCAGAAAGGACTCTCTAACCAGAAAGAGGTTCTGCTGGATTCTGAACCCATCTGACAATAGGGTTAATAGCTAAGGCTGTGCTCTTAGCTATTAACTATCCTGCCTTCTGAGAACACATGCAGGTCACACGATGCCTGGAGAAATCAAGTGCCCTCTCTTTTCTCACCAGTACTACAGTGTGGTGAGACAAGGTCTTTGGCCAAAAATGAGACTGGACACTGACCTTCCTCAGATGCATATCCACATTCTTAACAGAGGTTCATTCAGAAGCTTCAAGATTACACAAGAGGAAATGATGAGGCATTTTTCTGAGGTGTTGAAATTGTTCCCTTTGTCAGTCACCAATAACAACAAAAAAATGCTTTGAAAATTCCTCAAAGGTAAAAGGTAGCCTTTCTTCTCCTGAAGTTCTTATATTGTCCCAAAAGGAAATAGAAGCTTGCATAATTCAGGCTCCAGTAATTCTTCTTTCGTTATTAACTGCAAATCTTTGCCACACTTTTCCTTACTAATTAGTTAAATGCTTAAACTCCTGAGTCACTAGCCGTCTACTGGTTATAGCTTGTTCTAGCTCTTCCACCCTCTAATGGAACTTGCAAGGAATTAGGCTCTCTAAAGATTCCACATTCACATAGTGAAAACAAGCCAACAATGAAATCAATCACCGCCAAGAGGGATGGACAAGCATGAGCATTAAAACTCACTAATGCTGAGTCAAGGCCTTCAGATATGCTGCCAATGGGAAGAAGGGAGAACAATTCTGTTTATTCATTTTATAAATGTTACATTCTTTCCTCCAAAGGTCTGGATTTCCCATGGATCTAGTCCTCTTGTCCCTTGTTGCATTCAGGAGCACAGCTATATTTAACCTGCTGCCTGAGAATGCAGTCAAGTTTCCTCTCAGCGATGGTGGATCCAACCACACATCCAGCCATACTTCCCTGGGCAGTGGATGGAGACTTCAAGAGGTTAGAAATTGCTCTTCACTCCTGAAGGCATGGCATGACTCTAGCCAAAAGCATATGTAGAAGATAGAAATTTTGCCTCCTCAGAAAAGGCATGTCTTCAGCATAGATTATTTTTTTCCATGATACTCATCACCATGGGAAGACTCCCTCTCGGTAGGTGTTCCTTAATACCTGTCACAAAAGGCCACATGGAGGCACAGTGGTAATGCAACTGGGCCCACATGTGAAAGATCCTGGGGTTCATGTCTTTAAGTATGAAGGGTGTACATACACAGGCCGATGATCCAGGTCAACTAAGACAGGGGGGTGGATTACACTGCAAAGACACTGTTAGGAGTGTCTGCTTCTCTTTCTTTCTCTCTCTCTATTGTGGAATACATTTTTAAAATAAACTTTAGAAAAAAGAATGCTTACATTAACTAATTAATGCAAGCCATACAAAAAACTATGAGTAGTATTTCCTAGCTATATTTACTTACTGATAACAAACTCCTTAGTAATGAATATATTCTCTTCCATTGATTGATCTCACTTTTCCAAAACCTCTCTCTCTGTTATTCTCAGCAATGTAGCTATCAGAATACTCACTGTCCCTAAGCAGTTATATTCTTTCATGAGCCTCCAATTTACATTTTCCATCCTTCCCTTAGTATTATCTTTCTTTCTTTCTTTCTTTCTTTCTTTCTTTCTTTCTTTCTTTCTTTCTTTCTTTCTTTCTTTCGCTCTCTCTCTCTCTCTCTCTCTCTTTCTTTCTTTCTTTCTTTCTATCTTTCTTTCTTCTTCCTTTCTTTCTCTTTCTTCCTTTCTTTCTTTTCCTTTCTTCTTTCCCTAGAAGACCTATGTGCTTGCCAGAGAAAAACAGAGAGAGAGGGAGAGGCATGCCCCCATGGAGCATGGTTTCACTAGAATCCCTTCTCCATTTCTTCATCCTTTAGGAATTTAGGGCATGCAAATACACAAGACAGATGTAATTTTCAAGCAACCAGGCTTAGGATTTGAATCACAGTCTGATATGTGGGATCCAGCTTCCTTACCCACTAGGCCATAGGGTTATCCCACTACCAGTTATCTTTCTAAGAATCAAATTTGATTATGCCACCTACACACACACACACACACACACACACACACACACACACCATGTTAATCCAGATATACATGCTTGCATGTAGAATAGAAGCTAAGCCTGTTAACATCACATGTAAGACCCTCCTCAATCTGACTCCAATCTGTTTTTACAGCACCATAACTATTCTGCTCTCCTTTAGCTTCTCCTTTACCCAACATTATCACACAATTACCTTACATTCCTCAACATTTCTGAAGGACACTAAGTGTGAACTCCATAGCTATGTGCATTCATCTTCTCTATCTGATGTTGTCTCCTCTATATCTACAAAGCAATTTCTCTAAGAACTAGCTCAAATATATCCCCTCTGAGAAGGACTTTCATATTGATTTAGTTACATCCTTTTCTAGAGCACACCAAGAACAAGCAATTTTATTTATACATGTAATTTACTATATTTTTAACACCTACTTATTTTACCATTGGATTGTATATTTCTAAAAGGCAGGAACTGTTTTCCAGTTATTTCTGATTCCCTAGCACCAATCACAATGCACATCACATGAGTTGCTTAGTACATACTTTTATAATAAATAACAAGTGCATTGAGTAACTAATATTTGATGGAAAATGTTGGAAGTCTTGAAGAAGCTTCATGAGATCAAATAGTTAGGCTACCCTGCATGGCTGTGATCCTATTGGCTTCCAGAACATCCCCCTCTCCCTCTGACATAATAGTCTCACAAAGATAGCAAAGTCTAAGGAGCAGAAAACAGAATATGTTAGCTTCAGGATTCACTGGCACTTCACACTTGTTCTGGACAGAAAGGGTGCTAATGGGACTTAAAATAATTATCTAGTTTCCTGTATTATCATAAATCCTGAGGGAAATACTCAGAAAAATCACATGTACTTTTTAAAGATTGAGAACTGACTCTATACAGTAAAATTGTGAAATGCCAAGGCTAAAGGCACAGGCATGGCCTAGATAGTGGAAGAAAACCTTCTATTTCATAGAAAAAGAAAGATGCCCATTTAAGGTGCTAAGTTTTCTCTACATGTCTAACAAACAACACAGCCCTGATCCACTCCTACTCTGCCCTGCAATACAGACCCTTTGTGGGGCAGAGCAGATCCAGGAAGCTGCCATGAGCCTTGATAGTTCTTGTGTGCTTGACATTGACATTTTTGTTAGAAGTGACTCAGAGAGAAGATTTGCATTGGTTAGAAATTAGTCAGATGGCATTTCCTTAGGCTTTGCTTTCATTTCTCGGTGAAAGGGTGAAATGTATGAAGCATTTAGTTTTCCTGTCAGATTATTTCATTAATAATCTGTAGTTATTGCATAGTTTCCAGCAGCCTAGGGAAAGCGAACTTGATAATGAAGGTATCTCAGAATACCAGAGAATATTGGATAGGCAATGACTGTTGGGTATTAGGTGAACGCGTGGTAAGTTCTGGATCTTTGGCCAGATGGACTCTAGGTCCCCCTTCTATTTGGAGAATCCTTAAGGCCTCTGAGTTTATCCACGAACTGTTATTCACTATGCAGAGTTCTCTGTAATTCCAGTGTGCTTGACCCTGACGTCACAATGAAGACATGATGGCCTTCATCCCTGTCATCATGGAGTTTGGGTTTAGTGGAGAAAAACAATAAATCGTTGGAGGCCTAGCCAAGGTGGCACAGTCCAAAGTATACTAGACTGTAGTGCTGGAAACCACATGGCCTACTTCAGGTTTAGATATCCAGCCCAGTCATGCTGATAAGTATTAGGCATATGTACATGTGCACAAAATGCTGGGTAAAGCACTAGACATATTTACATGTGCACAAAATTACAAGCTAGAGGGTTGAAAGTAGGGGATTGTGTCATGACAAAACTCTGTTGAGGGTACTTCTTTCTCTCTCTTTATCTCTCAAATGCATATATATACTCTATGGTGAATAAAAATATACTTTAACTGAATTAATTCATCACTGGAAAACCCATTAAAGGGTGTTGCAAATTGTTATAAGTGCGTGAAAGAAATAACGAGGCTCTGAGTTGTGCAATTGCATAGTATAAAGAATGTCACAGTTTAGGGGGTTTTCTCATTTTAGGTTGAGAGTCTCTCAGAAGACTTTCTAAGTTGGGACTAGCAGATGGCATAATGGCTATGTTGTTGGACTCCCATGTAGTCAGCCACAGTTCAAGTCCCAGACCCAGTAGCTTAAACTCATGCTGGACATGTGTGCATGCATGCTCAAGATACCCAGAGGATAATGGAGGAGAAGAGATTGCACTATGGCCATCCTCACTGGGGGGTGATTTCTCGCTTTCTGTTTCTCTGTCTCTCTGGCAAGCACACGTGCCCTATAGCAAAAATCCCTCCAAAATAAAGGAAGACATTCTAAGTTATGACTTAAAATATTTCAAGAAACTAGTCATTAATTTAAAAAAAGGTTAAGGCTTGAGTATTGTAGGCAGAGGGAACAGAATGTATGAGAGGCTGAGATTGGGGAGTTTTGCCTATTTTAGAAACCAAAAGGAGACAAAGCATGACTGGAATACCATGAATGAGGAGGTAGATGGGAGATTTTACAAAGTAAAGGAAGAAAGGAGTGGTATTAAGGGTCAAAACTGAAGTTTCAGTATTACTACAGAGGTAAACTACATGTGAGTAACATTTTAAATCCATCGTTCCAATGGCCATTTTGGGCAATTAATTGAGTTGAGATAAACATAGAAGCAGAGAAAAAAATTTAGGAAGCTATTGAAGTATACATGGTAAGAGATAATAGTGGCAGGGTGAAAAGGAAAGAGTTAAATGCATTTGATTAATATTTTGGAGATGGTGGGAGGAAAAAAAGATGCATTAGAGATACTCAATGCAAATTCTCTCCATGGAGAAAGACAAAAATTCTGCACACATATGAAGGAGATATTATTTTGTTCTGAACAAAAAGAGTATTAAATTTTATTACAAATAACTATAAGTTAACAAGTTGGAAACCTAGAGAAGATGAGTAAATATTTGGATATATACAACCTACAGAGATTGAATCAGGAAGACAAAGAAGGCTTTAAAAGACCAAAAACAATGTAATGAGATTAATTCAGAAATGAAAAATAGTCTCCCAACAAAGAAAAGCCTAGGACAGATGGCTTTGTTGTTGAATTTTACAAATCTTTTATAGAATAACTAATGTATATATTTCTTTTTTTTTCTTTCTTTTTTTTTTTTTTTTTTGGAGAGGTTTTGCTATAGGACGTGTGCGCTCACCAGACAGAGAGAGACAGAGAGACAGAAAGTGAGAAATCACCCCTCAGGGGGCATGGCCACGCCACAATCCCTTCTCCTCCATTCTCCTCTCGGGATCTTGGGCACGTACGCACATGCGTCTGGCATGAGTTTAAGCCACCAGGTCCGGGACCTCGAACCACGGTCAACTACGTGGGAGTCCAGTGACATAGCCATTATGCTAACTGCTGGTCCCACTAATGTATATATTTCAAACTATTGCAAAAGATTTAAGTGGAAAGAATCCTTCCAAACTCATTTTACAAGTCAAGAATACATTATGTGCCAAAAGCACATAGGGCAAAATAAAAGAAAGAAAACTACAGATTAATGAACATTGATGCTTTAATACAGTGTATTTCAACAAATAGTAGCAAACTGAATCCAACAGCTTCTCAAAAAGATTATTCACCATTATCAGGTAGAATTTACCCCAGGGATTCAAGAATGATTCAACATTTACCAATAAATAAGATACATAACATCCTTATATCCATAGATGCGTCCCAAAAAGAAAGCTGGTAGGACTATTACTAAATGGACACAACATTATGTTCAGTGTTGAAGAAGATGACTATCCGTGATGCCATAATTACACATTGTATGCATGCTATGGAAAAACATACTGCATGCCACAAAAAAATAGCAACAATAAATAAATTTAAAATAAATAAGTAAATAATTAGCTGCAAATAACTATTTAAAAAAAGGGAAGCTGTATTAATAATTCATGGATACAATGAAGCTGTTTAATAAACCATCTCAAAACCTTTCCCCAAATCATAAGTTTTATGGAATTTTATGGAAAATGACCCCAATTAGCCCAAGCAATCCCATGCAAGTAGAACGAAGCTAAGTACATCTGACTACCTGATTTTGAATAAAATACAAAGCTATAGTAATAAAAACTTCATGATATTGACACAAGGACAGATGTATAGACCAGTTGAAAATAATAGAAAACCTTGGGACCAGCAGTTAGTGTAGTGGCTATGTCGCTGGACTCCCATGTAGTCGACTGCAGTTCGCGTCCTGGACCCGGCGGCTTAAAACTCACACCGGGCACATGTGCGTGCATGCCCAAGATCCCAAGAGGAGAATGGAGGAGAAGGGATTGTGGCATGGCCATCCCCCTCTGGGGAGGTGATTTCTCTCTTTCTGTCTCTGTCTCTCTCTGTCTGGTGAGCACACATGCCCTATAGCAAAAACCTCTCCAAAAAAATAATAACAATAATAATAGAAAACCCAGAAGTAAATCTATATACAGCTAACTGATTTTTGACAAAGATCTCAAAAGCATTTATTGTGGAAAGGTCAATCTCTTTAATAAATAATACTGGGAAAATTAGATATCCATATGCAGAAGACCTGCTTCTGCCATGATATGCAAGAAATTAATCAAAATGTACCAAATACTTAAATGCAAAATCCAAAGCTATAAAATTACATAGGAAAAAGTTCTTAATTGATTTAGGCAAGAATTCTTAAAATAAAAGACATCAAAATCATGGGTAACAAAAGCAAAATTAGACAACTTGGCTTACATCAAACTAAAAATATTGTGCACAGTAAAGAAAACAATCAGTAGAGTGAAAAGACAACCTACAGAGTGGGAGAAAATATTCTTATGTTAAATAAGTGACAAGGGATTAATAATAAGAATATATAAGAAACTTAAGCAGCTCACCAGCAAAAGAAACAAGTAATGCAATTGGAAAATGGGCAGTAGATTTGAACATGAAGTTTTTTTTTAAAAAAAAAAAAACAATATACAAATGGCCAACAAGTACATAAAAATAAAAACAATAAAAAGGCTAACACCACAAACCATCAAGGAGATGTTAATGAAAACTACATGAGGGAGCCAGCTCCATAGCCTAATGGTTAAGGCAGCTGCATTCCACATGATTGCTCATGTGGCTTGAGTCCTAAACTCAAGAGCTTAAGAAACATTCTGGGCACATGTGCATGCATGCACAAAATCCAAAAAGAGAGAAAGATAGAGAAGAATGAATTGCAGTATGACCATTCCCATGGTAATGCTTTCTCTTCTCCCCCTCTCTCTCCGTAACTCTAGTAAACTTATGCACACTCTAGCAAAAACAAAACAAAACAACCCAACATGAAGTATCAACTCACCTAAATTAGAATAACTATTATTTTAAAAAATAAAGAATGAATGAAAAGAAACGTAAGTCTTTATGAAGTTCAGTAGAAAAGGAGAGTTATTGGCAGGAATGTAAATTATTGTAGACATTATATAAAACAGTACAGTGATTCCTTGAAAAAATAAAAATAGAACTACTTTACAATCCAGTAATTCCATGACTGGTTACACACCCAAAGGGAAGGAAGTAAGTTTATTGGAGAGATAGCTACATTCTGATGTTTATTGCAGCACTAATCACAATAGCTGAGGTATTATAATCAACCTAAGGTCCCAAAAAGTGATACATGATGTATTGTATATACACTATACAAATATCTCTGGGCTAATAGACAATGCATTCATACTGGGAAAATCCATTTTGTATGCTGTAAGAATGTACAGAGGTTGGATGTAAAAACAATTTAAAAAGAAAGAAGAAAATAAATAATACACTAAACACACATGCACACACAAATACAACATTCTGTCATTTGAAGAAACATAACAGAAATAATGCTAAGTGAAATGAACCAGGCACAGAAAGACAAATATTGTATATTCTCACTCATTAGTGGAAGCAAAAATTTGATTGCATAGGAGAGTGAAATGGTGACTACCAGAAGCTTGGAAATGTAGAGGGGTGTTGGGTGTTAATTTGGTTAACTGATGTAAGAGTGGAAGTAGATTAGTGGAATAAATTCTAGAGTACTATTGCATAGTAGAGTAACTGTAGTTTGTGATGATTCAACGTATGACTCAAAATAGCTAAAAGAGAATTTTGAAAGTTGATAACAAAGTTATGGTAACATTTGAGATAATAGATGTTTTTGCTGCTCTGATTTGATCACCATACCTTATATACATGTAGTTCTCTTTATTCATAATAGAGTATGTGTGGATATATATGATAATGAGAGAAAGCGTATGAGAGAGAAAAAGAGGCACACTATCATAGGGTTTGGTCATGTCTGATGGTCTCCTTCCTCCATTCTTCTAGCCTATTGGATCTTGGGCACTTGGGCTTGTATCCAATGGGTCTCAAGTTGACTGGGCCAGTGATTCAAATCACAGTTGACCTATGAAATCCAGCTTTCCCTGAATAGTGCATTACCACTGTGCCATGGAGCTGGTCTAACATTGTACACATGTATTTGAAAACAATGTATTTATTATATAAATATATACAACTCTTATATGTCAATTAAAATTATAATAAAATATTTTGGAAAAAGCATTGATAGGACTGTTTCATAGACTGGTCTTGAATAATCATTGAGTGGGCAAGTCACTGTGTTAGCTGCAAGGCTGATTGGATCAATGTACAAAAGTGAAGCAACATGGATGTGATCCTATGCAAAGACACTTAAGAGCTCACAGTTCATATCATAAGACTCAGGTGAGTAAGGGTTACATCAACAACGATATGTTATTTTCTTCTACAACACAGAAATACCTCCATAAGTGAGGACATAGAAGGAAATGTTTCAAAGAGAAGCGAGCCCGTGAGCTGAGCTATGAAGAATGTGTTCTGGTTTAACATGCAGAGAAAGGGGAAAACTCTTGAAACAGCACATGTTGGTGTGGTGGGAATAGCACATGCTATGGTTCAGGAACTGTGAGCAATGCCAGGGCCAAAGTAGAGGGCGTGTTAGGAAGGCATGGTTAGAAATACAGAGTGAGGCTAGATTGTGAAGGGGTGAAGTACCATTGAGGCATTCACACTCATTAACAATTTCAGAGGAATATAATTAGTTCTACATTTGGAAAGATAATTCTGGGGATAAGAATTACTAAGAATGTAAGATTGGCCCAATCACAGAGTGAATTGAAATTGGAATGAGTTTACAAGTTGCTTAAAAACTCTTATTGAATTGTGAGAGGGGAGCTAGAACATGACACCTGTTTTCAGGTTTCTGTTCTGAACCAACTGAAAAATTAAATAAAGGAGTAATGTTAATATCAAACATTTATAGAGCATTTACTTAGTGCAGATATGATTTCAATCATGTATATTCACTCACAGAACTCTTACAACTCTAACTAGGTAGATAAGACCAAGGATTTGAATCTCAGCTGTTTGAGACCATCACTCATGTACTTATATCTTTCTGCCTCTTGACAAATGAATGATGAAAATATTACCTTTATTCTAGAAAATACTACTACAGGGAATGGGCTTATACTGAGAGGCATGTGGGCTTTCCAATCTAAACCTCAGAAGTAGATAAGTCTATCCAGTAGATCTAGGCAATGGTAGAACATCAAAGACTTAAGCCAAGAAGATCTCATAAAATTTCCTTTATGACCAAGAATAATGGTGAATGAACATCCTCTGTGACCATGCCTTTGTGGGCAGTGGATGGTGAACCTGAAGGAACTAGGCTACATGACCCTGGGTTTTCCTTTTAAGCTCATAAATCATGTTATAGAGTGAAATAAATGAGAGAGTAAAGAGAGGAGATATTAGTATGGTGGAACTTCTTTCCGCTGAAAATAAACACTAGAAATATAGATATAGAAGCTCGCCCCATGTTATCTAACAAGGCAAGTTCTACTGAAGAGTGGTACATAATTTTTTTTCAAGAGAAGTTTTTGCTATAAGTCATGTTCACTTGCTGGAAAGATAGAGAAAGACAAAGAGACAGAGAGTGGGAAATTACACCACCACCCCCAGGGAGGCTGGCCATACCACAATCCCTTCTCCTCCATTCTCCTCTTGGAATCTTGGGAATTCACGCACACATGCCTGGCCTGAGTTTCAGCTGCCAGGTCTGGGACTCAAACAATGGTTAAGTATGTGGGAGTCCAGTGACATAACCATTATGCTATCTGCTGGTCCCAATACATATTTTGACATAATATAATACAATACACTGAGTATTAAAATCATGATGGAAGCAAATCAACCTTATAATGTACTATATTTAACCAATGATAAATATCTCTTTGCCTGCTAGATGCCCAGCATTATAATTATAACCACCATTTAAAATATCCATGATCTTTTATACTGTCGAATTCCCATTTAACCAAGAGTTCTAGATAATTCTGAATAAACAGATTTATTATTTATTTCTGTTGTGGAATGTTTATCAGAAATTGAAGTTTTTGGGTCTAGATGATGGTGCAGTGGAAAACCTGCTCTGTCAGACCATACCACATGGGCAGGTTTCCAGTTGAAGATCTACTTAAGTATTCTGGGCACATGTGTGCCCGTGATCCAGGGCTGGTTAAAGGCTGAAGGCAGCTCTTAGTGTCAAGATGCTGTTGGGACAAGCAGTTAGTGTAATGGCTAAGTCACTGGACTCCCACGTAGTCGACCACGGTTCGTGTCCCAGACCCAGTGACTTAAAACTCACGCCAGGCACATGTGCATGTGTGCCCAAGATCCCGAGAGGAGAATGGAGGAGAAGGGATTGTGGCGTAGCCATACCCCCTGGGGGGTGATTTCTCGCTTTCTGTCTCTCTGTCTTTCTCTATCTGTCTGGCTAGCGCATGTGCCCTATAGCAAAAACCTCTAAAAAAAAAAAAAAGAGATGCTGTTAGGGATTATTTTTCTCTCTCTCTCTCAAAAGAAATAAATAAACTTAAAAAAACTGAGATATTAATGAAAATAAGAACAATTCAGACCATAGCAGCCATAGGCTTATAAAAATACTAGAATCAACACATTTCAGAGATGTCTGCCCCATGCCTTCAAGTTATGTATGATCATTGTCAGAACTAGCAGCAAAACATCCTTTGTAACTGAGGAGATAAATATTAAAAATTGTAAATATTTCTTTACTAAAGGATGAAGACCTAGAAGCTAAAATGGATCTCAATAAACTAAAACTAAATATGCCAACATATTCTTAAACACTATATAAATCAAAGTTATTTAAAATTTTGTTTAAATTAGGCAGTATTGGGTGAGCGGCAATGAAGAGCATTGTGATTACACAATATTAACATATTGTACCATAATCATTTATGACAAACAAAAAGTAAAAGTGTAAATATGAGAAAGTTATAAAGCAATAGCAAATAATTAGAGATAGCTCCTTGGGTAGGATTTCACTATCAGAAAGTAACGATAATAATCAAGCACTAGCTATGCCACTTTTCAGTTATAAAAAATAGCAATAAGGTATATCTCTACATCTTGTGCTTGCTTGCATCTTTGCTGTTTCTCAAGTGAGAGATCACTGATAAGAAGCTGGTGTGTAAAAAGGCAGAAAAGCATTGTAGTTCAATTTAAAATAGTGACTCAGGAGAACCCACTGAATTAGGAGTCAGCAGTCATTATTCTACTCAATTTTTCATGAGCTTGGTCAAGTCATTTGAACTTTTTACATGTCAGTTTCCTCATTTGCAAATTCAGGGAAGTGTTTTCAAATCTTCTCTGGGTCCCTTCCAGCTTGAACATAGTAGCATCTTATGTGCAGCTTCCATAAGTCTAACTCATACATCTGTCAACTCCAAGTGTGATATGACTTTTAACAAAAAAATTATACAAATTTATAAGAAGTATTTTGAACATTATCCTTAAAATTCAGTATTTTGAAATTTCAAAAGTTATTAATTAACTGTCAAGAACTATGGAGTGTGAACTAAAATTTTTTGACATGTAAAGTAAATGTGTTTGTGGAAAATGTAAAAATAAATAATGAAAAAAATTTTAAATTGCTTTAATTATACAAATTATTACTTATTCTTCTCATATCCACAACAGATATTGTTATGATAAATACTGGGTCATTGGAAAAGTCATGACACATTTTTACATATAAAAACATAGAAAAAAGACATCATGACTTTTCAAGTGACCCAACAGATAGTACCTATAGCATCCGTTATTAATCTAATTAAGTTTATCTTACATACATGAAACCCAGACTATAAGATTGTTATTTCAATGAGCCTCAATATGGGGAAAAGGCAGAAAACACATTTATTTCCTAACTTGAGCTATAATGAGCCATATTTCATATAATTAAAACAAATTAATATACCTATATTGTAATACTCCCAAGTATCTGACCATGATTCGAGTCCCAGACCCAGCAGTTTGAAACTCATGTCAGGTACATGTGCATGTGTGCCCAAAGTCCCAAGAGGAGAATGGAAGAGAAGGGATTGCAGCATGGCCATCCCTTCTTGGAGGTGATTTCTCACTTTCTCTCTTTCTGGAGAGTGCATGTGCCCTGTAGAAAAAATGTATCTTAAAAATATATATTTACACACATATATGTATATAAGCCTATCATTCACCAGTGTGAATTTTTCCCAGCCAAAGAGAAACTCAGATATATGTGCTTTTAGAATCTGTCCTGTTATTTCCAATGTAAACTATTCAAGTAAGTATCCAACAAACTAGAAAGATTAAGATGAAAATATCCAATGCAATAATCTAAAACATGCCTATCATCTACAACATGGAATTCACCTAAACTATAGACTTCAAGGAAACCTTAGAACTTACGTTAGAAAATTCTTTTATCTTTATGATTGAAATTCTAATTCTTCTACTTCCTCTTATGAAGACCAGGAAGTCACAAAGAAAGACAGCAGAGAGGTAACCTCATACTGCCACAGAAAAGAATCAAAGGAAATGAAATAATATAAAAAGATAAATAAATCTCTGGTGTCATAAATCCTACCACCTGGACTTGAAAACTGGTGACCCTGGGACATAGCCTAAAAATAGATTTTTAATCCCAATTAATATTGATGAGAGAATGATTATAAATAAAATCATCCAAATTGTTGTTATAATAATCTTATACAAGGTATTTTTAACCACGCAGTGTTTGGCATAAAGTAATTAACAAACACCCCTGTGCTCTTATTGCTGAAGGAACTATGGATTCATTTTACTATGATACAGGTATTTATTTTTAGTACAAACTATATACTGGAAGTTGTATTTCATGATGACAAACGCCAAAAATAATAGCTTACTATCAGACAGAAGTGAATATAGATCTAACAGAAAAACAAGTAGCCCTACAGCATACAAAAACACAGACTTAACATGCATGACAAAGGTAGGGGGCTGCAGTTAAAGTGACCAACCATTCCAGCTCTCCCAGGACTGCCCAGAATTTAGAATGGAAATTCCCACATCTCAAGTCAACTATAGTGGCTCAGTGATAACTCAGCACTCTGCAGTGCTGGAAAGCAAATGAGAGAGCAGGGTTCCAGGGTCTAATACACATTGAGTGGATACGAGCATGCCTAATATCCTGGCCAGCTGGAAAAGACAGAGAGGGCAGGGATCACTGTATGGAACCCTGATGAGGTTTCATACTCTCTTTCTCTCTCTCTGTCTATCTATCTATCATCTATCCATCTATCTATCTCTGTCTGTCTCCATAAATAAACATATTCTCCAGAAACTCCTCAGTCTGGATAAACCAAACAGCTAGTCACCCTAGCTACAGCATCATGCTGCCATTATGTAAAAAGCAAAGACAGGAAGAGTTATAATTAATAATCCAAGCCTTGAGAGCTAGCAGTACTTAGCTACTATCGATGAAAGACAAGAGAAGTGCTAGACACCCAGAAAATGACAGGACCAAAATGAAATAGCCCCTTTAGCCATGCTGGTAAAGGATATCAGCAACTGTTTAGTAAGAAAACACCAGTGACCAATAGAGAGCCCATCACATTTTCTCTATAGTGTCTTCTTCACTGTATGTAAAGTTGACATGATAAATTCCTGCTTTGCACAGCACTAGTACATCCTCTGCCCAGGCAGACATGAACATTATGACAGTGCTTTTGTCCTGTCGATTCTTGCTTTAATGAGAACATAGAATTTGCCAGAGATGTGGCTTTAGGCCAGTGCTTCTCGAACTTCTCACCAGGGGATCTTGTGGAAATGTGGATTTTGATATTTTGATTAGGTGGACAAGGACAGGGCACTTGAGATTTCGCATTTCTAACAAGCTCTCAGGGAATACTCACAGACCACATAATGAGTGGCAAGGCTGCAAGCTCCAGTAGTCAACCAGCTTGAGAGAAAGTAAGATGAAACCTATCTGACATACCTGACCCAGAGCAAGCACCACTACCTCTCAGGGCAACTCTGCAGATTAACTGAAATAAGCCACATAAAGGTTCTAGCACCATGCCTGATGTCTAAACCACACATAGCTTCTATTCCAAATGATGAGTTCAGTGATTCTTAACTAATTGTCTTGTAAATTCAACTCATATTAAAACTTCAGACAAATTAGTGTGTAGAAGTTAATGATAAGGGTGGGCTTATCAATGAATGTATGTGTGTGTGTATGTGTACACTCAGTTCTGCTTTGCACAGAGAGCAAAGCTTCTGCACATAAGAATTCAGAGGTAGTCTTTACTGGCTGTATAGTGAAATTGCATGGACAGCTTGCAAAAGATATAAATGCCATGACCTCACCCTTCATCAAGTGAATCTGTATCTCTGAGAGCCATGGCCAGGCTTCCCACAGTAGAGAAAATTCCCAGGTAATTCTGCAGTGCAATTAAGTTTGAGAACCATAAGCTTAATGGGATCAGAGCTCCTTCAGCTCAAAGGCTGAAACTCAGCTCTGCTTTGACGATTTTCTTTGACTCATTTATCTAATTTGTAAAATAAGAGTAAGAGAAGTAACCATAGTGTCTACCTCAAAGGGCTAATCAAATCAATTTATATAAAGCTCTTCTAACATTTCCATTTATGACTATCATATGTGGGGTTTGCCCATACATGAATGGGGAGGTGATACATGACTATTATAATCAAGATCTAAGCTCTGGTGTCTAAGTAAAAATTAGCCCTTATTGAATTCTGTATTGGGCCAACCAAGATGATTAAGGAGGCTGGATCCTACATGACCAACTGCATGATTTGAGTCCTGGACCAGCAGCTGAAAAAACACACCAGGAGCAAGTGCATGCATTCCCAAAATCCTGAAAGGAGGGAGTGATGGAGGAGAAGGGACTGAAGCATGGCCATCCCTCAGGGAGTGCTTTCTCATTTTTTTCTTTCTGGCAAGTACACTTAGCCTCAGACAAAAAAAGAAAAAAAAGTTAAAAAATAGAATTCTAGTGGACCAGCAGATAGCATAATGCTTGTGTTATTGGACTTTCATGTATTTGATCATGGTTAGAGTCCCAGGCCCAGTGGCTTCAGACTCGTGTCAGCTTGTATGCATGCATGTTCATGATCCCAGGAGGAGAACAGAGAAGAGGGGATTGTGTAGTGGCCATCCCCCTGGGTGGTGATTTCTCGCTTCCTGTCTCTCTGCCTCTCTCTGTCACTCCAGAGAACTCATGCACTTTATAGCAATAATCTCTAAAAAAATAAAAAAATAAAAAAATATACAATTCTAGAGACCAGTAGATGATGTAATGGTTATGTCACTGGACTCCTACAGAGTTGACTGTAGCGCAGGTCCCAGACACGACAATTTTAAATTCACACCAGGTGCATGTGCATGCATGTCCAAGATCCCGAAAAGGGAATAGAAAAGAAGAGATTGTGATTACGGTGTGGCCATCCCCCTTTGAGGGTGATTTCTCTCTTTCTGTCTCTCTATTTCTCTGTTTCTCCAGCAAGCACACATGCTCTATAGCAAAAATTTCTCTGGAAAAAAAAAAAAAAAAAGGATTCTATTTTAAGGCCTATTTCTATTTAGAATGCTATATCTTTTTTTTTTTTTTTTTGGAGAGGTTTTCGCTATAGGGTGCGTGCGCTCGCCAGACAGACAGAGAGAGACAGAGAGACAGAAAGCAAGAAATCAGCCCCCCCGAGGGGGAATGGTCACGCTGCAATCCCTTCTCCTCCATTCTCCTCTCGGGATCTTGGGCATGCACGCACACGCGCCCAGCGTGAGATTTAAGCCACCGGGTCCAAGACGCGAACCGCAGTCAACTCCGTTTGAGTCCAGCGACATAGCCATTACGCCAATTGCTGGTTCCCGAATGCTATATCTTTTTTGTTTGTCTTTTTTAGAATTTTAGAGAGTTTTGTTGCTATAGGATACCTGCAACTCACAGAGAGACAGAGAGAGATGAAGAGACAGAAAACAAGAAATCACCCCTCAAGAGGGATGGCCACACCACAATCCCTTATCCTCTTTCAATTTTGGGCACCCACACACATGCACCTGGAGTGAGTTTCTAGTCACCAGGTCTGGGACTCGAACCATGGTCAACTATGTGGGAGTCAAGCAACATAACCATTACTGCATTTGCTGGTCCTGGTGTGCTATATCTTATACAAACTTTGTTTCAGGCATAGTAATATGATAGCTAAACACATGTCTATAAGCACATAATAGTATTCAGAAATATGTTTGTATGTGCTGAATACTGTACTGTATGAAAGGCAAAAAGATATAATAGGAAATAAATTCAAATAAAAATTGTGGTTCTACTATTTATTAAATGTGTGAACCAAAGCAAGTTGCTATAGTGTTTCTAGCCTGTTGCCCTGTCAATGGAGATAAAGCCAATACTCACCATTTAAGAATTATTTCAAAGAATTAATGAGATAATTAATGTAAAGAATCTATTACAACACTTGGCATGAAAAGGGGCTTAATAAGTGTATACCGGGGCAAGCAGGTGGCATGGTGGTTAAGGGTGCTGGACTCCCACATGACCGACAGCAGTTCGAGTCCCGAACATCTGGCAGCTTTCTCTCTCTCTCTCTCTCTCTCTCTCTCTCCCTCTCTCTCTCTCTCCCTCTCCCTCCCTCCCTCCCTCCCTCCCTCCCTCCCTTCCTCTCTGGTCAAATTAAAATTAATTAATTAATTAATTAAGTTAAATAAAATATTTTAAAATAACTAACTAAATAAATGTATTCCCCTGTCATTCAAGTGTTTTGAGGGTACAAGAATGAATAGAGCACAAATGGCAATTCTACCCAAATTAATCTACATATTTAATGCAATGTCAATCAAAATATCAGACACATTCTTCACAGATCTAGAAAAGACAATCATAAAATTCGTCTGGAATCATAAAAGACCCCATATTGCCAAAGCAATTCTACACAAGAAGAGTGGACTGGGTGGCATTTCACTCCTTGACCCAAAAATATACTACAAAGCTGTGGTAATCAAAACAGCTTGGTACTGGCACAGAAACAGACATGCAGACCAATGGAATA
>NW_006159822.1:97464-123781 GCF_000334495.1 Tupaia belangeri chinensis | reverse complement strand
AGCCAAAAGGCATATGAAAAAATGCTCAACATCCCTCATCGTAAGGGAAATGCAGATCAAAACAACAATGAGGTACCACCTAACCCCAGTCAGAATGTCTAAGATTAAAAAAAAAAATAACTGTTGGCAGGGGTGCGGTGAAAAGGGAACTATTTTACACTGCTGGTGGGAATGTAAATTGGTCCAGCCACTGTGGAGTACAATTTGGAGATTCCTCAAAAATGTACAAATAGAACTACTATATGATCCAGCAATCCCACTCCTCGATATCTACCCGAAGGACAGAAGAACTCTTCATAGGAAAAGTGCTTGCACATCAATGTTTATTGTGGCACTATTCATGATTGCTAAGACATGGAACCAACCAAAATGCCTCTGTATGGATGAATGGATTGAAAAACTGTAGCACATATACTCTAGGGAATACTATTCAGCCATAAAAACCAACATAACCCTAGCTTTTGTCAGAAAGTGGAAGAATATGGAAGACTTACTGCTGAGTGAGGCAAGTTAGGATATGAAGGAGAGACACTGTATGTCCCCACTTAATATATACCGAGTATCTGCACTCTATGATCTGCACTCTATGACTGAAACTGATTGACTAAAGGTTGTATAAGCACAAGAGATGGGTATGAATGCCAGATGTGGTCCTTGCGGAGGAGTGGGGCCTGAGGAAGGACATTTTGAGGAGGGGTACAGAGGCAGAGCATTGACGGGATGGGGAGGTGTGGTGTTACCAGTTGAAGATATTTTGATCAACTGGACTAGGGAGAAATGTTGGCATAGTGACATGGTCACATTGTAAGCTAAATAATGTGATTGAATGTATATAAAAAATTTTTTAAAAAAATGAATAGAGTACATATTTCAATTTCCAAAGTCTACTGGAGAAAATAAACATAGGTATACACATTACATTGCTTCCTCTTTAAAAATCTGTGTATTCAAGACATACAATGATAAAGAGGGTAAATCTATTTATAAGAAATCCATCATGTTTATGGTCTCAGTTCCTTGATATGGTACATCTGGGACCTTCAGATTTTTCTGTGCATGGTCAGTTACTATGTTGATATTTGGTTAGTTTCATATCTGTTGTATTTTTTAAGCCAGCATGATTTGGCAGATGTTTAGAGTGGTAGGTGTGCCTCACTTTTGATGTCTTTGAGAACACAAAGGCCTTGAGGGCTTGGATGATGTCTTTCACTAGGTCATATTCTCTAGCTAGTGCTATACAGTTCAAGAACATTGAACAATGTCACTCCAAATTATGTAAGGGGCCATACCAAAGGAAACAGAGGGAGTTATGTGAGGAAAAAAAATAGAACATTCCACATGGGTCTTGTTCAACCCTACAAAGAGCAAAACTGGTTGATGATCTATAAAGAATTCTGGAATGGATCCCATACTCCATGGAACTTAGAAGAAGTACTTAACCCGCCATTTCCCTGGTAAACTGGGGATAGTAGCTTTAGGTTAATAATAGGGCACCATTTGAAAATGCTGACTCAGAACTCAGAAGGTGGGTTGAATTCTCCAACCAAATGTTTAATTGCATTTAAATAACATTTAACATTTAAAAGTCATTATAATTTGGGGAATAACAGTTGGCATAATGGCTATGTCGCCAGAGTCCCATGTAGTCAATCGTGGTTCGAATCCCGGACCCAGTGGCTTAAACACACTGGGCACGGGTGCATGCATGCCCAAGATCCTGAGAGGAGAATGGAGGAGAAGGGATTGTGACATGGCCATCTCCCCTAGGAGGTGATTTCTTGCTTTCTGTCTCTCTGTATTTCTCTGTCTTTCTGGCGAGTGCACATGCCCTATAGCAAAAACCTCTCAAAAAAAAAAAAAAGTCACTATAATTTACAAACACTATTTCCACTACTATCGTATTTGACCCACACATCATCCTGTGTAATAGTACCATCATACTTTATAGATTGCAACTGAAACTCAGAGTGTGTGAGTGCTCAAAGCAGTATGTAGTTCATAGAAGCACCATCGGTGAATCCCAGCTGTGTTTTGTATCCAGAGCCTACACTCTTCACACTAAATATGAGAGGACTCAAAAAAGCTATTGGAAAAATATAATTAAATTATAAGAGTTTTTTTGTTGCAAAAGAAAATTGGAATTTATGTGTGGCTTTTTTTTATAATACCTATTTTCAATGAACTTTTTCAAGATACCTCATATTGGCCATCTGGGACAAATCACTTTCCCAGTCTGTGCCTCAATTTCTTCTACTCTTGGTCTTGCTTACCTGAGTAAGTGAGTTAATTATGACAAGGAGTTTTGAAAGCACAGTTTTGTTTTTTTAGAGAGAGAGATTTTTGCTATAGGGCATGTGCACTGCCCAGGGAGACAGAGAAATACAAAGAGATAGAAAGCAAGAAATCACCCCCCAGGGGTAATGGTCACACCTCCATCTTTTCTCCTCCATCTTCCTCTCTGGATTTTGGGAATGTACACACACACTCCTGGTGTGAGTTTGAAGCCGCTCAGTCCAGGACTTGAACCATAATCAACCACATGGGAGTTCAGCAACATAATCATCACATCATCTTCTGGTCCCTCCTTATATCAGCCTGGAGTTGTATTACGAGGTTTCAGGAAATGTGGACATGAAGCAGGATTAGGTATGTGGGCAAGTAAACTCACCACCCTCATCGAAGACTACAAACCAGGCACTCTGAAGTTTTAATTATTTCTGGTTAATACTCTGCATTTGTAAAAGTCTTCTGGAACATTTTACTTCCATTGCCAATTTTTTTTAATCCCTCTTGGGCTGAGTCCAAACTTCAAAATTTTTCATCTGAAAATGAATGTTTTCTTTATTTCTTCTTAGAATTTTTTCATAAAGTTCAGAGAATAAAGTACTCTTTCACCAAGAAGGAAAACAAAGTTTACAGTGGAAATCATGTTATACACAGGCCATAGAGCTCTGCTCCACAGCCAATCTGCTAGAGTTGGGTGAGTGGAAGGTGGAATCTGGCCTCAGTGAACAAACTTTCAGGATAGACCTGCCTCACTTTACATTGCTGCTCCTACTGACTGCACTGTGAACATCCTGGGCTTGCAGTGAACTTAGAGCACCATCTGGAGCTTGTTCCAATTTGATCATAGACTGTGGGAGGGTGACTTCTCCAATCGTCCAAAGGAAACATGGGCTACTTAGCAAGACTGGTCTAAACCAGCAGGACCATTAAACCTGCAATCCAGGACTGTTAACAAGGTGGAGACAGCAGGCCCCATGCCAACTGGTTTTCAGCCCCACATAGTTTCTGTTTAAACAGGCTATGAACTCTTTCTGCCACTTCCATCCTTTAATGCTTCTTAGTGAATTTGAAACAAGTGACCTGAAGACATCGTAATGAGTTAGGAGCTGCCAGTACCAAGCATACTGAAATGAGTCCTTCCCTTTGCTGCCTACTCTCTTCCCACACACAGTTCAGACAGGATGCCTGTTTCTCCAAGTGTGCTGCACCCCCTACTGCAAATGCCCAGAGGTACTAAGCTCTCTCCTGTCTCCATGCTTTTAAACTTCAGAGGACATTCTTGGAATTCCCTTCCTCATTGCTCCATCACCACCTTCACTCCCTTTCAAGCTTGAGGACACAAATCAGTCTCTCTCTTCTCCAGGAAGCTTCCTCTGATTCCTTGGATAATTCTGTGAAGTCCCTAGTCTGTACCTCTAATGCACACATTATTTTCTCCCCTTTCTCTTGGCTCTAGTCCCCTGCATTCAATCATTTATAAGCTCTTCAATAATTGTGATTAATTCTGCTCATAAATGTTTGGATAAAAAAATAACATAAATTCAAGCCATCCATATCTTTAAGATGGTAGAAAACTGCTAGATTTTTTGTTGTTGTTGTTTTTGCTATGGGGCATGTGCACTCACAGGAAGAAGAGAGACAGAGAGAGAGAGAGAGAGAAAAAAAGGGAGATGCACTTTCATGCATAATCCCTTCTTCATGCTGTAATCCTTTCTTCTCCATTTTCCTTTCAGGATTTAAGGCATGCACACTCATGTAACTGGTATGTTTTTCAGGCTGCTGTGTCTGGGACTTGAACCACATAGTCATCCATATGGGATCCAGCTGCCTTGACCACCACGCTACTGGCTGGCCTAAAACTGCTAGTTTTCCAATGTATTCAATATACCAGACACTTTGCTTGGTACTTTGAGAGTCTTTTCTTATGATATCATCCCAAATATGCCTTGAAATTGATATTAGCAACATTATCATTTTATAGGTGAAAAAGCTGATGTTCAGGGAAGCTAACTCATTTAGAGGAATTGTTTCCAGATCACACCAAGAATTAGATATTCAGAATCAAATCCAAGTCTGTCTGACTCCAAATTTCCAGTTATATCTATATCATGCTGTTTTCCATTCTTCTAGGCAAAGGCACTGATTGTGTGTTTTTAGATTTCATCTGTTTGAATCAGCCAACTATCAAATACATTTTCAAAGTTCCTTGGACAGGGACCTTTGGGGGCTATGGTCATAACTGAGACCTCTTCAGAACCAAGGCATTAATTTCCCTGGCTGCTGGGAATATTGGCTGCTGATTTGTATTGCCCTCATTGAAAGACAGTAAGTTGAGGGACCAGCAGTTAGCATAATGGCTCTGTTGCTAGATTCCCACGGAGTCGACCTTGGTTCGTGTCCTGGGCCTGGTGGCTTAAAACTCACACTGGGTGCGTGTGCGTGCGTGCCCAAGGTCCCGAGAGGAGAATGGAGGAGAAGGGATTGTGGCGTGACCATCCCCCCTGGGGGGTGATTTCTCGCTTTCTGTCATCTGTCTCTCTCTGTCTGTCTGGCGAGTGCACACGCCCTATGGCGAAAACCTCTCAAAAAAAAAAAAAAAAGAAAGACAATAATTTGACTTAAAGCTATATATTCTTTTTGAGTTCAGTTGATCCACTGATTAGTCTATATTATGCAGATTCAAAAATAAGACTTTGTTATCTCAATTCAGGAAAATTCTGCAGGGTCATCCCAGTTTCCAGTTCTTTAGTTTTCTGTTGAATTGGCTAGGCCCCCATTGCATCAGCTTTGCTCTTTCTCTTCTGCCCCCCACATCCTGTTTCCTTCAGTATAGTACAGATCTTATTCCTGAATACTACCCAATGGATTTCATGCATACAAATATCCACCTCAAAGTCTGTTTCTCGGGAAACTCAACCATAGATAAAACAATAGGAAGTCCTTGAACTAGAAATTTTGAATCAGAAAAAAATTTCCAAGCCAACTTTGAACATCAGTATAAGGATGAACTACCCAAACAGGATGCATTTCGCCCCAGATGCACTCTCCATCCCAGAAAGTGCCTTAGATGATCTAATCAGAAATCTGACATGCTTCGGGATGAACAATTAGCTCCTGAGCATCATTCCTTATGTGTTCACTCTGTGACTTGGTCCAAGTCTTGAAACATCCCTAAGGCTCTCTTTTGTACACCTCCTCCACAGCAGGTTGCAAAGTTTTCAAGTGTGTCCAGCAGTTAGGGAGACAGAGCCCTTGGGTATTGGCAGCTCTGCAAATCCTCCAAAGTCACCTAGTCCCTTCCCTGGGATTATGTCTAGTGGCAATCTCTATTTAAGAAAGACAGAGCCCACTTACTCAGTGAAGTAAGCCACTACTTTGTATTCCCAGGCAAGATTTTAAATATACATATTTTTTATCTGGAATATGCTCAGATAAGAGTAGCCCATAATAAGATACAAAATCATGCTATATACCCATTCGGCCATCCATCACACTTTCTTTATTACTAATAGTTTTGATGCTCGTAGTTTCAAGTATTTCAGAACATTGTCATAGATTGGAGAGATTATATTGAAAAATATGAACAAATTATACCTAGAAATGACAGAGGGGTTCACCCTAAAGAGAAGCTGAAGAATGAAATATAAAAACTGTAGCTTCCTTCATGGAGTTATTACTCTCTGCCAGACCAATGCCTGCATGGAGAGTTCTTGCTGAATCAACATGGTTTCAGTATGCAAGACAAATAAGTTCTAGAGATCCTCTGTACCACATAGTATTTATAGTTAATGATATGGACTTTTAATATTTTAGGTTGTCGGGAAAGTCATGACGTATTTTTCTAGTTGTTTTTTTTGTTTTGTTTTGTTTTGTTTTGTTTTGTTTTTAAATGCAAAACTGCATCATGACTTCCTGACAACCCAATGTTAAGAGGATGGGTCTCATGCTAAGTGCTTGTACTACAAAGTAAAACAATTAAACAAAAACACAAAAAGAAAATAAGGACATTTGGAGGAATGAAAGATTTGTTTAGCACTTCAATTGTGATAGTGTCATGGGATATAAAATATCATCTCTCATTCAACAATATTTTCTCCTTTTTATAGTACCAAAATCATTGGCCTTTACCATTCCCAAATCATCTTGCTAAGCAAATTCAAAGCTTTATTTTACAAAAAATCATGCAGATCAGGTACCCCTCCACCTCCATTTAATGCATGAGAAAAGCAAATCCTGCAACTTTTAAATTCCTTACTCTAGGCTATACAGCTAGTATATTTGTGAGCCATGTTTCAAAACCAGGTATATTTGGGACCAGGAGTTGGTGTAGTGGCTATGTCGCTGGACTCCCATGTAGTCGACTGCAGTTTGAATCCTGGACCCTGTGGCTTAAACTCACACTGAGCACGTGTGCGTGCATGCTCAAGATCCCGAGAGGAGAATAGAGGAGAAGGGATTGCGGCATGGCCATCCCCGCTGGGGAGTGATTTCTTGCTTTCTGTCTCTCTGTCTCTGTCTTTCTGGCAACTGTACACACCCTATCGCAAAAGTCTCTCAAAAAAAAAAAAAAAAGTACCTTAGGCTTCCAAATCCTTTTTGTTACTTTGTATTTTCATACTATTGTTAACCTCTATGTTTGTTTTTAACTATTTTATTGTCACTTTAAGTTTATTAAGAATGCTTAGCATAAGATCATCCCTAAATAAAATTTTAATCAATCTTTACTATGGGTATAAATGTTAATATAGCAGATAGCTAAAGTTTATTTATCTTGCTTAACTGTAACTTTGAAAAAGAAAAGTTATTTGTTTCATGAGAGAAAAAGAAAGAGAGAGAGACTTGGAACAGGGCCTTGTTGTGCCACATCACACACATGCACTCCTAAGATGTACGTATTAAGAACTTTGGTTCCTAGAGTTTTCTAGCAGGATCACATTCCAGTTACTTAAAGTAGCACTCAATAAAAAATGTTCCATATATGGATATTCTTCAATTCCCTCAGTCAATTCTCCATATCTTTGTCTTGGGTACAGAGATAACCTCCCAAATATGCCTATTGTGTTTCAATCCTTATTTCATAAGTTCAAAAAAAAAAAGAAAAAGAAAAGAAGAGAAGAGAAAAGAAAGGAAAAGAAAAGAAAAGCGAAATAGTTGTTTCATAAAGTAGTGAGGTTCTCAGTAGGATGTTCAATGATGAGTGGGAGAATAAATTAGGGAAGATTCAGGAAAAAAAGTGAATGATTGGATAAAAGGACCAACATTTAGATACTGCAGTCCCTTCTAATGCTGGGGTGATGTTTGACTTATGATATCTTCACCCTCACAGAAAGAGAGACTTAAGTTCATGCCTTGGGTTCTGATATTTATGAAAGGATAACATATAAAGTTCTTTGGGGAAGATTTTTCCCTAGGGGTTGTTTAAAGGTGTGAAGTGTAGCCTCCTCTTTAAATGTAACAAATTCTTATAAGAAGATCTTCTTTGGCTGCTCTGTTCTTCCACAGCTTGAGAAAGTGCTTGAGGTTAAAAAAGCATGTCATTTCCTTGGTCCCGAGTAGGTTTAAATTTCGAAACCCACCATCATGCCAGCAGAGAAAAAGCCTTCACAACAGAACATATAAACCAAAGAATGTGCATAGCTGCCATGAAGAGGCGGGTGAGAGAGTGCCATCATCTGAGGTTCTTTGTGTTGGTTTGGACATACGCCCAGTACACAGAAGTATAAAGGAAGTGATTTCTCTCAAAATAAACACATCAATCAGAAAAGATAAAGAAAATAACGATTTCACCTTTTTGATGTGTGAAAGAAATCATGTCACATGGAATTGACTCCCCAGTGATGGCTTTATTTCCCCAGTGGCACTTTTCTCTACCTCACTCATAAAAATTCTAAGGATAGACAAAGATTGTTGAGTGTTAACTATGTGCTGGGGATGATGAAAAACTACTTCATATAAATTATTATGTGCATTCTTCCCATGGAATGTAACAGGTACCACATCTGGTGTTAACATTTTACAGAAAAAGGAATTTAAGAGGGCCAGACTGTGACCTAGTGTTTAAAGGAGTTGGATCACACATGACCAAAATGCAGTTCGAATCCTGTCCCATATGGCTTGAAAAACATGCTGGGCATGTGTGCATGTGCACCAAAATCCCCAAAGGATGGAGGAATGGAGGGCAAAAGATTGCAGTGTAACTATGCCTTAGAGTATAACAGTGCCCCTCCCCTCCAGCCTCTCTCTCTGTATCTCTTTCTATGACAAGTGCACACACCCTCTGGCGATTCTTTTTAAAAAAAATCAAAGATAAAAAAAGCTAAAGTTCATACAACAATGAGATGCAATTATTTTTGTCTCCAGTGTATATTAGTTAGTCATTACTATGTAACAAATCGCTCCAAATCTCAGTGCTTAAAACAAGGGTTTTTTTGGTTCACACTTCCATAGGTCAGTTGAACAATGTTTCCTCTCAGCTAGGCTCACACATGCATCTCTAGTCAGTCATGGTTGGGATAGGCAGCTCTACTAATTTTGTCTAGATCTACTCACTTTTAGTAGTCAGTTGGCCACTGGTTGATCTAGGATGTTTTCCATTGAAACAACAAGGTTCTCTTCCTACTGGTCTTTCATTCCCCATGGGGCTATCCCAAGCTTGCTTTCATGGCAGTGGTGTGGTTCTAAGAGAGTAATAAAAGTGCACAAGGTCTCTTGAGTCGTAGGCTCCAAATGACAGTCATTTCTATGGCATAACATTGGCTGAAGTAAGTCACAAGGTCAGCCCAAACTTGAAAGGTAAGAAAATAGACTTTGTATCCCAAGAGGAGGTGCTACAACGTCAAGCAGCAAAGAGGGTATTACTCAGGGAGGGGTACAGGATTTCCATTAATTCCCTACAGATGCTTTTGTTTCTACTGCTGTGTCCTTCCTTGCATCCTGGCATCTCTCTGGAAAAGCAGTTCTGCAGGTGCTCTTATGTTGGTTTTGCTTGAGTGAACATCTAGAAAAGCCCATAAGCTGTCAGTTTCAAAATAAAGAGACTTTCAGATCTCATAACTTCATCTTATACCCAAAGTTAAATCTCTCCTTCCAAATTCTCTTTAGGTAGGTATCCGGCACCTGCCAGAACACTTTCACTGATCGGAGATTACTTCATTTTGAGACAGCCTGTTCCATTGTTCTTTCTTACACTAAACTGAAATCTTTCTTGCTGTGATTCCCAGTCTCTTCTCTTTTTCCTATTCCCTGGAGCAGACTAGAATAGATCTATGGCATCTCTTATGTGACAACCATTTTATATTCAAAATCATCCATCAATTTCTTTATCAATTCTTCATTTCTTCGCAGACCTAATTACTCAACTGCTCTTTGGCAAAGATCAATATAACATCACTTTACTGTATGTACACATGTCAAATGTCCTCCCTTACGGGGTACCCAGAGCCATCCACTCACTCTGAATTGTCTCATAAGTGTCCAGTGTTCTGATCAGCACCCTTAATTTGTGTACTCTGCTTTTTTTCTTTTTCTATTCCAGTGAAAAGAGCATACGTTCACTGGAGAGAGACAGAGAAAGGGGAAAAGAGATGCCGTCCTCCTGGCGAGATGGATACACCCTCATCCCTTCTCCTCCATTCTCTTCTTGGGATTTGGGCACATGTACATAAGTGCCTGATGTGATTTTCAAACCACTTGGTCTGGGACTCAAATCACTGTCAACCATGTGTGAGTCCAACACCTTACCCATCATGCCACCTGCTGGTCCCAGCACTCTGTTTTTATTAATACAGTCCCCCAAGGAAAAACCTCCTCTACCCCACCTCTCCCCTTTGTACTTACACTACATCTTGTTGCATTAAATTGAATTTGGTTTCTCATTCACAGTAAATGGTTTGAAATAGGGCTCTTCTATTTTTGTGCAATTTGTTTTTGAACTATGTATTTTTCTATTTTTCTATGTAAAAATGCATCATGACTTTCCCGACCACCCAATGTATTTCTAGTCAATGACTGGAAACATTAATGCTGTTTTTGAATCTATTCATTCACCATTCAATGGTACTTTTCTGAGTTTTCTTTAATGCTAGGCTTTGTAGTCTCTACTTGGAACATAAAAATAAGTGAACATCAGCACTGGGTCCTTGAACAGTTTTCAGGCTGCTGGGTGAAGTTGTGGTTTAAGGCAGCCTCTTCCAAGAAACTTCAGGGTTTTTTAGGTGCATACTTATTTTTTAGGATTTCTCCTGTACCTTCAGTCTACATCTAAAGAAGACACTAACGGGGAACCAGCAGTTAGCGTAATGGCTATGTCGCTGGACTCCCACGTAGTCGACCGCGGTTCACGTCCCGGACCCGGTGGCTTAAAACTCATGCCGGGCGTGTGTGCGTGCGTGCCCAAGATCCCGAGAGGAGAATGGAGGAGAAGGGATTGCGGCGTGACCATCCCCCTGGGGGGTGATTTCTCGCTTTCTGTCTCTATATCTCTCTCTGTCTGTCTGGCGAGCGCACGCGCCCTACAGTGAAAATCTCTCCAAAAAAAAAAAAAAAAAAAGAAGACACTAATGTAGAGAAAGGAGACTGGGTAGCTCTGTAGTGTCAGGAGAGCATTACTTAGTTTTCACTCTCCTTCTCCAGACTTCTTGGCATGAGGCTGTTTTATTGTATCTGGGCTTTCGTGTTGGCACCTTCTGCCAATGACCTCAGATATTGCTGTAGCCTCTAGTCATCAAGCTTATATCCCACAGAGTCTTCATCTTGACTCCAGAATTCCTTCAGGCTCGATTTCCATGTCCTGTGATAGCCAGTGTCAATAATGCTCTATTGTTCTCTCTGCATTCGATTGGAGTGTGTGAGAGGTGGCTTTAGCTACATCTTTGCTTCCCTATAGTAGATATTAACTTCATGGTGACTGTGGAGCTTCTCTGAGAGGCCTACATCTTCCCTGGGCTTTTCTAAAGAACTAGTAACTAAGTTATGATATTGTTAGTCTTCTAAAAGAGATTAGATTTCTACACCCTCCAACCTGACATTCTATACCTAAGGTTGAGCTGGAACTTGAATTGTCATTTCATGCCCGTATGCTTCTATCCTTGGTCCCCAAGCTCAGGAGGCCAAGCACGAGAGGAGCCATTTCCTTCCTACTTTGCCCACTTTCCTGCATCACTTCTGGTATTCTCACCAGTTCTGTAACCTGGTCTATGAATAGCCTTTAAGTTCCACCTTGATGGAAGTCATAAGCTCTCTGTTGATTGTTTTATTTTCTCTCTGTCAACTAAACCAGACCTCTCAACATCAAAAGCATTTGCTCTTACACCATTGTCTCACTATATTATTTAAAGCAGTACTCAAGTCAGTAAAGTCCCTGTTTTCAGAGTGACTCTACTCTCACATGAAGGAAAAAAATAAAGTCATTTATTTTATAGGGGTAGAAGGAAAAGGGATAAGAGGTCTAGGAACAAGGAGTGCATACCAAGTTTCATGATACTATCGTTTGTGTTTGACATTTCCATAATAAAAACCTTTTTAATGTTTAGCTCCTATTAAACTTATGAAGAGATTTTTCTATGCCAAAGGACATCTAAAGAACCCAGGAAGCAGAGTGGTGAGAATGACATGAGTGAAAATTTCCCGAAGGGTTAATGAGATTGTTTCCCTTTTTTTCCTTTGTTTAATCTAAACTTAATAACAAAAGGTTGTCTTACCAAGCTCCAATCTATACACACACACACACACACACACACACACACACACACATGCACCACAAAAGGAGAGGAAAAAGAAAGGAAAAAACTGAAAAGGAAACAAAAATGGACTGATGACCAGTATTTAGAAGATTAAACTCCAAGTTACGTCTTTAAATGACTGAATGTCCTGAGATAAAAATGAGGCAAAACTCCTCTCTACCCCAAAAGTAGAGAATACAACATAAATGGGAGATGGAAAAGAATGTGGACACAGTGACATAGAACCACTTAGTTTCTCAGGTTGCTCCTTGCCTCATCAGAAGAGGGGGCTGTAATTGGCTAAGATGGAGCCAAAGTACAAATGAATGGTAGAGGTAGTGAGAATGTATTTCATATTTTGAATCAGATCTTCTATGTCCATACACATTCTGGTCCACAACACAGTGGAAATGGTGTGTAGATTATTTCAATTTCTTTCTTACTTGGGAAGTAGTTTGTACCTTAGGTGTTTCGAAACATTGAGAATATAGTCAGGAGCAAAACAAACAAAGGTCCCTGCCTTAATAATGTGTCCCTGCAAATGGGAAAACACAGACATTAAATAAATAAGTAGATCCAAATACAGTATATCAGATGGTGATAACTGGTATGAAAATAAGCGAAGCAGGTGAAAGGGATGAAAGCATTTCTTGGAAGGGGATGCTGCTTAAAATAGGTGAAGGAAAGTATCATGAGACAGATGCATTTCAACAATGACCCAAAGGGAGTGAGAGCTATTCGGGAGAAGCATGTTCCACTCAAACACCAATTACAAAAATCTTGAGGCAGGAACTTGTAGACTTATTTTAGAGACAGAAATAAAGCTAATGTTACTCCATCTCAATGGGGAAAGAGCAAGGAAATAGCCCAGGAAATAGTGGGAGTCCAATCTTAGATCTCATAAAGACTAACAGGCATTGCAAAGATTTAGGTTTTTTTTTTCCAACATAATTATTTTTATTTTTGATGTCCAAAGTCTTTAAGACAAGGACCAGAGCTTCCTCCCAGACACAAAAATTTGATAAATTCTCAATTGACTGATGAGGCCAATAGGGGTACTTTTTGTCTAATGTGGTTTCTGGGAAGACTTTATTCAGGACCTCAGTGGTCATCTGATCAAATGGAATTATGTTCTTCATCTTCTCCAGCTGTTTCTGATATTCTTTAATCCTGGCCTTTGAGAGTGACACAAACTCAGCGAAACTTTTCACATCTTCCTGTTCTTCAGCGTCCACCTGGACAGTGTATTTACTCTCTGGCACAGGAAGTGTCAGGGCATTAAACTTATTCTCAAAGTCACCCACCATGCCTGCTTTGGCCACAATGTCCTTGTAGTAAGTAGTCCCAGTCAATAGCTTGTGGGTTCCCATGTAATGCAGCCAACCTGAGGTGAGGGTCTCATTCCAGGTTTTCAGGGAATTAGCAATGGTCTTTTGGTTTTGCGGTATTATTTCCCCAAAAGCTATCAAGTCAGTAGTTTTTAGAGCAAATTTTCACCCAGCCATCTTGCAATCCTTTATGAACCCTTGTCAGCACACAGTTCACAGCAAGCAACCAGAATTTAGATGTTAAATTATGAGTAAGCTGAAGATCAGTAGTTAGCATAATGGCTATGTTGCTGGATTCCCATGTCATCGACCACGGTTCAATTCCCAGACCTGGTGGCTGAAACTCACGCCGGGAGCATGCGCATGTGCATGCATGCTCAAGATCCCAAGAGGAGAATGGAGAAGAAGGGATTGCGCGGTGGCCATCCCCGCTGGGGGAGGGGGGAGGGTGATCTCTCACTTTCTGTCTCTCTGTCTCTCTCTGTCTTCCTGGCAAGCATACATGCCCTTTTAGCTGGGTATGACATGAAAGGATTTATATATTTTTAAAAAAACATCACTTAGTTGCTATGTTAGGAATAGACTATAAATGAGTCAAAGGAAGAAACAGGGAGATCAGCTCTCAGACTATTGAAATAAACCAAATATGAGGGCTACTTGGACCAAAGTGGTAATACTAGAGATGGTGAGCAGTAGGTGGACCCTGGACATATCCTGAAAATAAAACCAATAGAATTTTATAGTGAATTACATGTAGGGAATGAGAAAAGAGAGGAATAATGAACCTTTGGTCTAATGGAAGGATGCAGTTCCACTTATTGAAGTGGAAAGCACTATTTTGGATAAACTCTTTTAGACACTGAAGTACAAGTGTCATGCTAGTAGTTGGATGTAATTTTGTTAAATTCACAGAGTAAACACATACATGGCATAAAAATTTGGAAGTCAGCAGTACGTAGATCACGTTAAGGCCATGAGATGATGGGAGTGAATATACACATAGAAAGGTGATGCTTAAGAACCAAGCCCTTGGGACCAGCAGGTGGTGTGGTGGTTAATGCACTGGACACTCTCACACTGTCAATCATGGTTTGAGTCCTGGACCTCGTGGCTTGCTTTTTCACTTTCCCTTTCTCTCTCTCTCTGTCTCTATGTGTGTGTGTGGTGAGGTGAGGGGGGAGGTGTTGGTGGTGTTTGTGTGTGTCTCTCTAGTCAAATTAAAATAAATGAATAAAAAATAAAATTAAATAAACAATTCTTTTTAAAAAGAAAGAAAGAACCAAGCCCTCTATTATGCCAAGGTTTAGAGGTGAGGGAGTTCAGAAGCAAAACACTGAAGAACTTGAGATAGTACAGTGTATGGAGACTATTAGAAGGATATCCCAGATGAAATGAGAAGACCTTCTCAACACAGAGGGGGTGGTCATGTGTCAAATGGTGCCAGTAGGTCCATTAAGATTAAATGTAAGATTTGCAACATGCAGATCTTTGGAGACATTAGCAAGAGACCTTTTAATGATGTGATAATGTAAGACTGAATGGAATTAGTTCCAGAAAGAAAGGAAGACAGTTGTAAAGACAATGTGACTATGTTATCTCTTTGGAGGGATGGAGGGTGATGTGGCAGTAGCTGAGAGGAGATGTAAGCATCAAAGGCAGTAGTTTGGGAGATGGGAGCAATTACATGCCAGCTTCACTTACTAACAAAAATATTTGTGCAGGAGATAAGAAACGCTTGCTGGGGCAACTTCCTTGAGTAGGCAAGAGAGAATACATTCTGGTGCAAATGTGGAAAGACTGGCCTCATACACAAACACAGATCATTCATTGATACTAACTGGGAGAAAGGTGAGTATACGGTGCAGATACATTCAACAGAAGTGGTAGGAGGATTATGAGAAAATCATCCTTTGCTTTCTCCTGTTTCCCCAGTTACACAGAAAACAAAATCAAGAAATTGGGGAACCAGCAGTTAACGTAATGGCTATGTCGCTGGACTCCTACGTAGTCGACCGCGGTTCGCAGCTTAAAACTCACGTGCGTGCCCAAGATCCAGAGAGGAGAATGGAGAAGGGACTGCGGCGTGACCATCCTCCCTGGGGGGTGATTTCTCGCTTTCTGTCTCTATGTCTCTCTCTGTCTCTCTGGCGAGCGCACGCACCCTATAGCGGGAAAAAAAAAAGAAAGAAAGAAATTGTAGGTCACTGCATTCAAATCTTTTGGGCATCAAGGTCCTAGAAGAAGTGTAACAGAGTGCATTGGTGAGGCAGGTAGGAAGCTTGAAACAGAGATTACAAAGGAGTGACAGTTATTTTAACTCCAAGACTTGAGAGAAAAGAAGTAAAAGAGCTAAGTGACTGAGATTACTGGAAGGATTATCTTCATTGATAGTGGAATGACCAGTTTATATAGGAAAAACAATTAATATTGTAAGGAGAAGTCAGGAGTTAAAAACTTCAAAGAGTGAGGAGTATGTGAATCCTGGGTCTGCAGATGCCTGCAATAAAGAGGGATACCACTGGTTTAAATTGATGACATGAACTTCAAAGTGGGTTTTCAGAGAGGCAGGAGGAAAAAGCCTGGAGGCTATAATGAGGAAAAATGGACACCTATCCCACCTACAGGCTAATGGTAGAGGGAGGCGAATAAAAAGAAAAGAAAAAAATTAAAAATTAAAGAGCTTTATGAGGAAGCAGGGGTATTTGAGTTTCAGTTAGAGCACAAAATATGTAAAGGAATTTATGAAGAATTGATCGAGGATATAGAGGATTTCACTGATAAGTCAATTGGAATTGTAGAAAAGCACATGAAAGAGTTTGGAAATTAGTAAAAGGTAAAGATGGAGTCAGACTAGGTGGTATACAGAGTTCTGCCTGGGGCAGAAAGGATGCCCTGGGTGATATGGGCTTCTTACAGAGTGATGGGAGTTGAGATCAAGGCCCGATTGTCTCCAGGACATTGGTGGTGACACTGTGAATGTAGGAGGACAGAATCAGTTGACTCTTCCCTGTTGCACTCACTCTAAGGCATTCTATTTTCTCTGGTGCTTGTGGTGGTATGGAAACCAAGGAAGAAATGCTGTCACGAGAAGCAGTGAAGACTGAGTCCCTTTGCATTCTTGCCGATATTCTTTACTTTCTTTACTCATGAACATATACCTATTTGGAGCCTACTGAACTTGAATAGCAGATGGTAGAATGTAATAGGGAGGAAAAAGTTTTTTCTCTGATGGAGACTTCAAAGTACAGTAGACTCTATTTAGTCACTAGGGCTACATTCTAAGAGTGTCCATGGAGTTTCCACCTGAACTACAAATTAATACTAAACTATATACACTATACATTTTTCCTATGTCCTCATACTTATGATAAAGTTTAACTTACAAATTAAGTACAGTAAAAGAGTAACAACAATCATTCATGATAGAATAAAATAATTATAATAGTATCCTATTAATATAATAGTTATATGACTGTATTTTTACTCACTTTCTCTCTTTCTCTCTCAAAATGCTTTTTTTGTACTATACTCACGAATTTTCAGACCAAGGTTAACCATGGATAACTGAAACCCTGGAAACCAAAACTGTGGATACTTGGGGACTATTATCCTGGGAGATACTTATTTCATTCGTTAAATCAACAATGTTTGTAAAGTGATAAGATCAGGTTTGCCTGTTCTCTGATCGTTTGGCTGCACTGTGTAAGAAAAGCTAGTAGGAAAAGAGTGAGGCAGGGAGATCAGTTGGGCTGCCGTTGTTGTTCAAGTGAGGAGCAAGAGAATGTAAAGGAAAGTTAAAGGAATGGAGAGAAGTAAGGAGATTTGAGATGTATTTGTCAAGTGCATAAGTCACAGGATGGGGTGATGGCTTGGGAGTGAAAGGAATGAGTGTCAGAGACAATTTCTATGTATTGGAACTAAGCAGTCAGAAGAATGACAATGCAATGCACTGAGATTAGAAACCAATTTTAGAGGAGGAGAAAGATGACTTCATTTAAGATACCAAAATGGAGTTAAAATAGTTATCAAATTATGTTAATACACTGTATTTGCTACACATTTACCATAGGGCAGTCACTCTTTTTACAAGTACTTAACAGATATTAATTCATCGACTCCCGCATTACAAAGATGATACTAATACCTCTCTGTTCCACAAAGGAAGAACAGAGGCTTTGAGTGTTTAAGAAACTTCCCTCAAGGTCAGGCAAGCTGTGAATCCACCCCATTCCTCTATACCATCCTCTCTGCCATCTCTGCAATGGATGCTTAATTGTCCTGAATTTGAGTATCTAAAAACTCTGAAAAAGAGTCTGGGTTGGAAATATGAACTTGGGTCATAATTAGGGTGAATATGATCTAAGGAAAAAGTCTACACTTAGAAGAGTGGAACTATGAAGAGTCTGAGAAATTGGAGAAAATTGAAATGACTTTATAACATCAAATATTGAGAAGTGTTTGCTTTTTAAAAGAGTAGATGAGTTTCCTAGGGCTGTTGTAATAAAGTACCACAAACAAGTGCCTTAGCCAACATTCATGAGTTGGCCCCATAGTGCAGTGGTTAAATGCTCTGTGGAGGGAGCCAGATCCTACGTGGTTGACTGCAGCTCAAATCCAGTCCCTGAAACTTAAAAAGCATGGCACATGCCAGGCACTTGTGCATTGTGCCCCAAATCTCAACAGGATGAAAAAATGAAAAAGGAATTACAGCATGACCACACCCCATTAAGAAGTCTCTTCTCTTTCTGTCTCTCTCTCTTCCTCTCTCTCAGGAGTGCATGTACCTTTTGACAACAAAAAGATAAAAAACTAAACAACAATATTCATTGTCACATAGTTCAGAAGTCTGAAACCAAGGTGTCAGGAGTTGGTTCCTTCTAAGGCTTTGAAGGAGAATTTGTTCCAAGTCTCTCTCCTAATAATGGCTGTCTGCAGTCCTTGGGGTTCATTGGTTCCTAGATCCATAGCTCCAATCTCTGTTTCTGTCTTCATATGACAGTCTTTCCTATGTACCTGAGTCTCTGAATCTTCCTTTTTCTTTACAAGGAGAGCAGCCATTGGATTTAGGGCCCAACATATTCCAGTATAATCTCCTAATTTGCCTACATCAGAAAAGACCCATTCAAAGATTCTGTGTGGACACCAAATTTGGAAGGACACTATTCAACCCATTACAAAGGGAAAGATAAAACTATTTGTAATGCCATTTTGATTATCATTTGTACCTTGTATTTTTTAAAGATCTTTTAATTTGAGCTCATTAGGATTATTTTTCTATATATACAACATAAAATTGATCATTTTCTCTAGGTCAATGGTTATCATATTTCTTTGAAAAAATACAGGTTCCTATCCCTAGAGTTTCTAGTTCAAGTTCAAGGGCCAACCTCCAAATGTGAACTGTTAACAAGTTCCTAGGTTGATACTGGTGTTGATGCTGCTCATAGTGGACTAATTTTTTACAATCACTCTTCTAGATTCCCAGAAACCTACCTTTCTTTCTTTCTTTCTTTCTTCCTTCCTTTCTTTCTTTCTTTCTTTTTCTTTCTTTCTTTTTTCATTCTTTTTTTTTTTGGAGAGGTTTTTGCTATAGGGCGCATGTGCTTGCCAGAAAGATAGAGACAGAGAGACAGAAAGCAAGAAATCACCCCCCAGTGGGGATGGCCATGCCGCAATTCCTTCTCCTCCACTCTCCTCTCGGGATCATGGGCACACATACACCCGCACCCAGCATGAGTTGAAGCCACTGGGTCCGGGATTCGAACTGTGGTTGACTATATGGGAGTCCAGCAACATAGCCATTACGCTAACTGCTGGTCCCCCAGAAACATTTCTTCTCTCTTGACTTAGAGGTATAAGTTTGCAGCTCTGTTATTATTATTTTTTTTCCTGTTTCCTGTGTGTGTTTAACATCTAAGTACTCCAAATGAACCAGATGGATTCAGGAAAATTGTTGGTTATGCTGGGTTATCATAATATTGATAATTATCATTCTTTGTATCCTGTTACAAGTTGAAAAGTATCTCCCCATACTCTATTTAATATATTTTTTTCATCAGCAAACGACTTTACTGTTGTCAACTAAATGTATTGTTTGTTTTTTCACTGCTCCCCTCCCTCACTCTCCCATCACCAACTCCCTTTTGCCCTCCCCTTACTATCACTAGTATCTGCATTTGCTCTCCCTGCTATTTTATCTTCCAGTCTTTCACTTTTGCTGTAGAGCATACATATCAGCATATATTGAACAAGGACATACGAAACCTGCCTCTTAGTCTGGTTTGCTTCACTTAGCATTAAATCTTACTTATTCTTCCACTTTGTATCAAATGTCAGGGTCTCACTTTTTTTATGACTTAGTAGTCCAGTGATATGTTGGATATTGCTGCTCCATTTTTCCCAGGAAAATGTATGTACATTTGTAATGTACGTTCAGGTGTAAACTAGTATGATGAATATTGTCACCAGCTATGATAGACACTGTTAAAGACCCCATCCTTTCATTCTTGGGCCAGTACAATCTCTTCCACTTGGCAGCTGTCTTAGAGCTTTTGCATGTGAATTTTGATGAAATCTGTCTAATAATGCTCTACGGAAGATCCCTGCCAATTGAGACAACCCACGGGTTTGTTTTGCACTGCATTCATGCTACAGCTGTATCACTAAGGTGGAGGTGTGGTGTTTTTCCTTATTCTCCACCTCTAATCTTAATAAAGGACTTATCAGCCTAGTTCATCAGAGTTCTTTGTTCTCTGTTCCCTCTGTTCATCCAAATGGCAAGTTTTATACATGCTAAGGCACATTTCCTAACATTAATTCTCTGATGTTAATTGGCCCATGATGCTTCCTTCCAAGGAGCCAGGGGAGGTGAATAAGATGTGGGTTCTGCTCAGTACAAGTTGCCTCATCGTTTCTACTTCGTCACATTTCCTCTCTTCAACATCAGACTTTTGGCAAGTGGTAAAAGTGAGATTTGAAGCTAGGTAGTCTAGTTCCAGCGCCTGCCATCCAATCATTTCACACTCTGTTCTGCTCTTTCTTGTCTGGTAGAATTTTGTAAACTTCTCAAACCAATACAGAAAGTGCTCAACCAACTCACCTTACATGTTTGTACTTCTGTGTTCTTCAGCCATGCTAGCCGCTCCAGGAACAGGAATTTCCAGTTCATTTTCCACACCTGTCATTCCCACCTACAGCCCCATGCCTATAGTCCCATGATTACTTGTATCAGGGTAGTTAAAAACACAGGACCAGCAGTTGGCGTAACGGCTATGTTCCTGGACTCCCATGTCGTTGACCCCGGTTTGAGTCTCAGACCAGGTGGCTTAAACTCATGCCGGGCATGTGTGCGTGTGTGCCCAAGATTCCGAGAGGAGAATGAAGGAGAAGGGATTGCGGCCAGGCCAACCCCCCTCGGGGGTGGTTTCTCGCTTTCTGTCTCTCTGTGTCTATCTGGCAAGAGCACGTGCCCTATTGCAAAAACCACTCAAAAAAAAAAAGTTTTGGACTCAGACAACTTTTGATATGGCACACCGTTAACTTCCTTCCTTTCTGTGTACTCTTGAGCAACTCAGACTTCTTTGAGCCACTTTCTTCTTTTCACCTTTAAAATTGGTGCAAGAGCATCAAGCATGCATAGCAGCTCAATCACTGGAGCTCTCATTGTCTGTGTGCTGCTATTGCCCCTACAAAGAATCCTCAGTCTACTCAAATATCCTACCCAATCTCCCCAAATGTTGTTAAATACTCACCTCATTTTTCCTTCACATGGAAACACCCTAACAGTCCTGCCACGATCTCCATTAGATGTTTAATTCTCCCAAAGCCTTAGAGTATGATATAGCAACTAACCTTCTAGTGCCATTTTCAAACTATTGTGCCTCTTTCAAATAATAAATGACTCTGAAATCTCTAAATTTTTTTAGAGAAATTTTTGTTGCAGAGCACGTGAGCTCACAAGAGAAAGAGAGAAAGTGAGAAATCACCCTCCCAGGGTGTATGGTCATACTGCAATCCTTTTTCCATTCTCCTTTAGGGATTTTTGGGCATGCATGTGCTCACACCTGTCACAAGTTTCAAACCGCAGGTCTGGACTCAAATTGCAGTTGGTCATGTGGGAGTCCAGTGCCTTAACCATTATGCCATCTGTTGGCCCCAGAAGTCTCAAAATTTTGATTCAACAATAATAATAGCCATATTTTTTTTTACCTTAAAATTTGTCTCAAAGGGCCAGCAGGTGGCATGGTGATTAAGGTGCTGGATTCCCACATGGCCAACCATAGTCAGAGTCTTGGACCTGGCAGTTTGAATAATCATGCCAGGCACATATGTGTGTGTGTGCCCAAAATTTCAAGAGGAGAATGGAATAGAAGGGATTGCAGTGTTGTCCTCTCCCTTAGGGGTTGATTTTTTCTTTCCCTTTCTCTGTCTCTCTCTGTCTCTGCCCCACAAATGCACACACCCTATGGCAAAAACATTTAAAAAATTTGCCCCAGAATATGAACACAGAGTAACAGTAAACACCACTTCTCTATATGGAGGGTGCTACTATCAGGTTGTCAGAAAAATCACAACATGTTTTTGAATGGAAAAATACATCATGACTTTTCTGACAACCCAATATAATTCCATTTCACAAGGAAAGAAAACTGAAGCTTGGTGAGCTTAAGTAGAAGTTAAGTAGTATTTTAGAGTTGGAAAGAACCCTAAAATTCTATTCTACTTTACTAGGCAGATACTGGAATTTCTCTTCAATTCAGTTCTATGTTTCCTGTGGCAACGACTTTCTATTCCTGAGATTAATACACACATACACACTCACTTCATATTATCTCCCTAATGACACTGAGACATTCTTGACTACTTTTAGTCCTCATCAGTACCAGCATAAAAAATAATAAGAAGACCCTTGCCCCTTTTTCTTTTCACCTGTCAACAGCACTAAACTAACACCACCCAAACCAGTCAGTTTCCCACCAAGTACCATTGTGATTGCAATCCTGTTCATCCTTCCCTGCTTCTTAAGCCCAAAACAGTCTTCTCTTAGTCCTCCGAGGCTGGGTGAGGAGCTCATAAGCTGAATCAGCACATTGTGGTGCTATTTTTGCTTGCACATCTCTCTCTCTCCACCAGACTTGAAGCCATTTAAGGACAGAATCTGGAGCCATGCTCATTGTTCTAGCAGCAAGAATTTGGTGCAGAGCCTGTGTACACCGGCCCTTAGTGTGTATTGAGTAAATGAATATCTCTAGGGGTTAGTGCAAGAAAACCAAGCACAATGGTGGGCACACAGCAAACTGTGCATGACTGCTCACTGACTTGGTCATAACAAGAGCGATGCTTCAGGGGCTCCTGGTGGAGATGTGTTGGCCTGAATTGAAGCCCAGGAGGGCTGCTTAAAGGCATTGGGAGGCAATTTATACAAAGCTCTGGTTCTTTCAATGGCATCTAACTAAAAGCCACACCCAATGTTCCGTTGTTTTCATTCATAAACTTGAGCTCCTCAATGGCCAGGGGTAAAAGTGTCTCCAAGGTCAAGATGAATAATATGTAGGCAAATTTCACCTCATGATTACCACCCTAGTATGTATGTGAGGTTGCTACAAGTCAAGGTATTTTTCCAGGAAGCTTTGATTCATTTACATGACTTTCCAGTAAGGTGTAAACCAACACCTGGGGCTTATCACTTCCAGACATCACCCTTCCCTCCCAGTCATCCACTGGAACATCACCATCTTGAGACTCGCTCTGCTCTATGCCTACTGTGCTCCTCCACCCCTGTTGGAAATTATCTCTGTGATATCCCAAGAAAGTTACACCATGTAACTCATCAGACCAGATCCTCCAGCTCCCAGTCAGCCTCACCAGCTCTAAAGCCTTTGCTGGTGCAGTTTTCTGGTGTTTTAAGATGGGGAAAAATATTTTCTTTATTGCCATTTCCATTCTAGTCTCTGAGGCAGCCATATTTGGTGATATGGTTGTGCATATCAGCTTGCAGACTGACACAATCAGCAAACAACTAGTTCTAACCTAGTGGTCAGTGTTAAGCTGAAGAGGAAAAAGGAAACAAACATAAAAAATTGCACAGTTGGAAAAAAAAGAATGCTATCTAGGAAAACAGACTGAATCAGAAAATGTTAATTCAATGCTATTTGATAAACAGACCTTGGGGAAATAAAAACACTGAAGGTGACAGCCCACTGTGCTTACAGGCTGGTGAGAACCCAGACTCATGCAGCCAGGAGCTTAGAGAAGGAATTCTCCTCTTTAGGCTCCCTTGTGAAATGGGGAGTCTGACAAGAATCTAGCCTTTTTTAGCACAAAGAACATCTCTTTTGTTGGTTTTGATCCATTTTTTTTAAATAACATTATTCAAAATTAAATGATGGCAGTTCTTCATTCATCGTCCCAATTTTTATGGCTTAAAGGTATACATGTTATTGGGTAGACTCTGTATCTCAGTAGTTAAGGGAGCCAGTCCCACATGTCCAGCCATGATTTGAATCTTGGCTCCAGTAGCTTGAAAAACAAGCTGGATATATATGCATACATGCCCAAAATTCTAACAGGATAGAGAAATAGAGGAGAAGGGACTGAGGCCTGACCATGACCCCAGTGGGGGATTTTCCCTCTCTCTCTCTCTCCTTCTCCTTTTCCTTTCTGTCACTCTGTTGAGCACATACACCTTCTAGCAAATTCCTAACCAAAACTTCTGATCAATGGGAATCAATAATTCCAGCATACAGCACAATTTAACTTTTAGTTAGTATATAAAGTATGAACAAAAATTACTGTGGAATTTCTTTTAGGCTTTTTAAGATATTGAGAACTGCTCATGCCCTTACCTCTTCCCAGCTAAGCATTTCCTTGCATTCCTCCAAGTGTGGCATGAACAAAGATGGTGCATGTGGTCAGAAATCTAAGCCATCCTTGTAGTTCCAAAATACAAATGATTTCCAATGCCATAGGCTTGAATTTTGTACTACTTTATTTTAGCCTATTATGAGAGTCATTCAAGGGTTCTTAAATTTGCTTTATTTATGAAAATAAATTCTTCTGGTTACCAGCAGTTACTAAAAGGACTCTAATTCAGTACTGTCCTCAGTGTTGGCTGCCACCAAAACTTGTGAAAAAAGGTTCCTAGTCTGAATGGTACAGGCAACCAACATCATCAAGGAAAATTTCACATTTTAAAATTTATTTTAAAAATTAAAATTTAATTTAAAAATTTAAATTATTTTGCCATTTTATAATATATTCCTAGAATAGGCTATAATATTAAAAGAGAATATAAAGCTTATTGAACTTTGTGAATGTTTCTTATCAAATCTACCCTTACTCTGTTTATTGTACAAAGAGAGAGAACCAGATTCAGATTGCCTGATTGGGTGCCTGGATTTGAAGCCAATATACCTTTAATTGGCAATTATATGAGCTCATTATCTCCCTTTTTCCCCAAAAAAAAAACCCATTTGAAATAGTCCTCTGTTACTTCCACATTCAAAAGAGTTACTAATATTCCTCTCACAGGACAAATTACATTTTAGGGCATTAGGTTAAATAGATTAGCATCTGGAAGTTCTTAATACAAAGTAGATGCTCTATCAATTTTTTGATAGACAAATTCTTCTAGAGAGAGATAGCTCTTACTTTTCCACAAATGCTTTATTTGGTTTAAAGGCAATGAAATCATGCCTTTATTTTATTTTATATTTTAATTGATTTTTACTCTACAGTTATCATTTAGTATAGTGAAAAGATGCAGATTAAAATCAACCAAGAGAAGTACACAGAGAGGAATCCAGCAAGTTACCAAAAATGGAGTTTCCATTGTCCCTTCCCTGAGGAGTCATGGACGGCATTACCTTCCCAGCAACAGAGTGTGAGAGCATGTACAAAGAATTGCCGGTAGCACTTCAGAGTTTTCAGAATCCTTACACAGCTAACATTTTACTTTGTCTGCATTCACCTCTCCACCTTTTAGTTTGTTCTCAGACTGTTGACCATGGAACCAAACAGAAAACATGAAGTTTGAGAAGAGGTGTATATGTAGGAGGAGGGATTTTATTCTAAAGGCAAAAAAGAGATGATTATCAAACAATAGTTCTTGAACACCTTCTATGATGGGTTCTGGGAACACTGGTGAATAAGATAGACAAAGCCATTGGCTTCATGGATAAGAAAAATGCACAGATACAGCAAATCAGGTTCATTCTCCCAGGGCTATGGAAAGTGGCAGGCAGTTGCCTATTACCTCCTTCATCTATATATAAAATAACATATTAAAATAGAATGGAATTGAAAAGGCATGCATGAGTTTTAGACAAAAATCTTAAAGTCAGCACTTAACCTCCATAGGATGTGAAGCATATCACTTACTGAGCCTTTCTTTTTTTATTATTTATATATTTTTATTATTACTCATACATTAAATCACTATACATCATTTAGATTGTGAAGAGACTTTACCCAGCATGATACACACCTCAGTCCAGCCCAGTTGAGACCACCATACACATCCTTGTCAACATATAATAAACCTTATCTGTATCCCACAAGTGTCTTACCTCTCCATTTTTCCCCCAGATTTCCTTTCCTATGCTCTTCCTCTCTCACACTCTGTTTCACTGTGTCTCTAGTGTCCATTACAATTTTTAATACTTTCATGTTCTCCAGTCTTTCAGTCTCTACCATAGAGTGCAGACAGTTGGTATATGTTAAGTGGAGACATGCATACTGAGCCTTTCTAAGCCTCTAGTGGAACTTACTTGCCAGGATTGCTAGGAAAATTCAAGAAAAGGGTGCACATCATGTAACATAGCTGGCATCCCAAAGTGCTGAGTGAAGGAAAGGATTACAAATTGAGGAGGGCTGAAGAAGCCCTCCACCTTTTATGAATAATTTCTATTTTTTTATTATGTAAGCAATGCTAAGGCACTATACAGTGATCTGTGTAATATTCATCCATAATCCCTTCACCTTTCA
>NW_006159822.1:39849-97448 GCF_000334495.1 Tupaia belangeri chinensis | reverse complement strand
CCTACATCCACTTTCTCCACTCAGCCACAAGCACACATGACATTTAAGGGGCTATAATCAGTGTAGTTTTCACTTCTGAATTCATCAGATTTGTCTCTGAATATAGCATGGAAATATTCTGTGTTTGCAAACTGCATTTGTTATAGCTATAGCACATTATGTAGGCATTATTTTTTAAGAGCACACTTACATTGCATGCAACATTCACCAATGTGAATTGCATGGCAAAGTTCATTTCATGCATAAAATGTAATACTTCTTTCACTGTAGGTCTTTAAAATAGGTCACTGAGATTATACAGTAAATTTTATTAACATCTTTTCAGGACTTTATTACAAAATATTATTGCAATTACTAAAGACCTTTGGACAGGGAGACTGGAGGAGTGGATTTATTGTAAAATGTGAGGTAGTTGTGTGGAGGGACTATTGAGATTCACTGTGAAGTGGGATTGGTTATGGAGAGGGCACACTGGGAATAACTTCAGGATGTGAAGTGGTTGTAGGGGAGATGACTGGGATTGTTGTGGAGCATGAAGTGGTTGTTAAAGTGGGAGAATAGGAGTGTACAAGGACTCTCCAAAAAGTTTGTAAAAGATAAAAATTAAAGTACAATTTTTATTTTTGTGTGAAAATAGTTTTGAAATTCATGCAGATTTTTTCATAATATGCATTTTCTGTGAAATTTTTAAAGCCCCTTGCATTATAGAAGCAAAAAGGATTTTCCATTTCTGAGGACTACTCTTGTCATGGGGTGTGGATTGGTTGTAGAGGCAAGAGAGAAGTGGGATTCATTATGGAGTACAAAGTTGTTTAGGGAGTATAGATGGGCTTATTGCAGAGTAACTTGCCTGGGTGAAAGGACTGAGGAAATCAGATAGCTAAAAGGGGTTATTGGATTAGAGAACATGGATTTACTGTGGATTGAGAAAGGGATTATAAAGGTGAGTGGATTCAGATTTACCTGGGAGTGTGAGCTGTTTGTAGGGAAGAGGGATTAGAGATTAATATGGAATGCAAAAAGGCTGTGGGAGGAGAGAAAAAGCATTTCCTGTGGAGTATAAAGCATTTCAGACACAAGAAGGTTTGAAAATTACTGTGGAGTGTGAAATGGTTTTGAAGGGGGACTGAGGCTTATCATAGAGAATGAAGGGATGTGAGAGTAGGTGGATACAGACTATGAAGTATGAAGAAGTTCGGGAGAAGAGGTCTGAGGTTACTATGGAGTGTGCAGTTTGGGGAGAGGAAAGGTTGAGAATGAATGCTAAATGTAAAAGGGCTGTAGAGTCAGAAGTTGTGTATACTGTGAAGTTTAAAGGGTTTGAGGCTGGAAATGCTGTTCAAGTGGAATGTGAATGAATTGTGGCAGGTGAGATTTAGAGTTCATTGAGAAGTGAGTGCTAAGAGTTTGCAGATAGGTAGGGATTATATGGAATGTGAAGTGAATGTGTGAAGATGGGGTTTGTGGAATATAAGAATGTTGGTTTTGTGGAATGTAAAAGGAGTGAGAACAATTGTGCAGGGTAAACTGGTTGTTGGGAGGGATGATTAGTTCAATATAATCTGGTGTGTGAGAAGTTTGGAGTTTATCGTGGGAGTTAGGTAGGTAATTGCAGTGGGTACTGTTCATGGAGTGTGAGATGGTAGTGGAGATGGACAGGTTTTACTGTGGAGTGTGAAGTGTTACAGGGTAGGTTGTCAGAGATTCTGAACCAAAAAGTGGTTTTGTGGAGGGAGATTGAGTTTACTCTACATCATCAGAATTTATGAAGATTGATTAAGGTTTCTTGTGTGTTAAGGGGTTGCTGGAGAGAGTACTGGAGTCTACCTTGGAATATGAAGAACTGTGGGGAGGGATAAATGTGGATTACTCTAAAGTGTGAAGTGGTCCTAAGGCTAAGAATTTTACTGTGGCGTGTGAAGTGATAGGGAAGTTTTATGTTTAATGTGTAAGATATGGCTGTAAAGAGAGAGATAATGGCTGTAAAGAGAGAGAATTGGAGCTCCCCATGAGATATGAGTTGGTTTGGGAGGTATTGTATTTTGGATAGTTGTACACTAAAGGTTCATGTGCTGGGAACTTGGTTCCCAATGTAATGGTGCTGAGAAACAGAGACCTTTAAGACAGGAGGTCTATTCAGTGGTGTCTTATCATGGTGGCATAGCCCTCATGAAGAAATAAATTCCTTCTCAGAGGAGGGAATGAATTCTCACTCTTGCAGAAGTGGGTTAGTTTCTTTTAGAGTTGGTTGTCACGAAAGTAAGATGGCTGCCCACAGGTCACTCTGTTGAATGTATTCACTATCCTTCTGAGTCGGCCGGCCATGTTGTGACATAAGATGTGATGCTGGCCTCACGCTCTTGAACTATCCAGCCACCAGAATCATCAGCCAAATATATCCCTATTCCTTATAAATCACCCTGTCTCAGGTATTTCTGTTTGGTGACACAATAATGAACTTTAACGGGAGGGTAAGATTATGGTTTCCTGGGGACTATAAAATAGTTGCTGAGTTACAGAATCAGATTCACTGTGGAATATTAAAAGGGTATAAAGAGGGACCATTTTTATTTTAAAAAGAATATGAATTGGTTGTAGCAGGTGGGAGGATTATTGTTTACTGTAGCACGGTGTATGAGAGGCTCTGGGGAGAGGAATTAGGGTTTATGTGGCAATGAGAAGACTATGGCTTACTTTGGAGAGAGATGTGACCTTCTGAGTTATCTTTGGTCTGCTCTTTTATTCTCTATCTCTCCAAAAACTAGTTCCCAAGCCTGACTACACATGTCCATTCTTGGGAAGAAACTTAGGATCAAGAAATCTCTCCCACCACCCATTACAACCTTCCATTCTTCCAAAGGCCCAGTCCTTTGAGCTGGAACTGTAGAAAACACAAGATCTATCTTCATGGAGCTCTAAGTCTAAAAACAAACAGGAGGCTCAAGGACAGAGGAAACAAAGTATTATGTCTTGGGTTAACTCTAGAGTCCAGAAAGGTTGTGTAAGGGCACCTTTATGTTCCCACCTCAAGTATCACCTCCAGTTCTTCAAGATTAAATGCTCACTGGCATTCAAGTCAGACTGCCCTTCTGGTAAAGGAATATGGCTATGGATTCAGCTATCTCTTTTTGGATAAAAAAGAGAATGGGATCCAGCAGTTGGTATGGAGGTTAAAGCAGCTAGATCCCACATGGCAGACTGCATGGTTCCAATCCTCGAGGCAGTGGCTTTAAAAAGGCACTGACAGTGTCTGTGTGTGTGTGTGTGTGTGTGTGTGTGTGTGTGCATGTGTGTGTCTGTATGTGTGTCTAAAATCCTGAGCGAAGAAATAGAGGAGGAGGGATTGTGGTGTGGCTATCTTCCCTGGGGGTGTGGAGGGTATGATTTCTCATTTTACCTCTCTTTTTCTCTGGTGTGTGAGAGAGAAACTGTTTGCCCTATAGCAAACTAAAGAGAGAGAGAGAATAAGTCTTTGCCTAATAGGGAGCCCAAGCTTGCTGAGAACTGCATCCTCTGGGACAAAGGTTCTTAGAGGGCAGCATGGAATACTGTGGTTGAATGCATGGTCTCTGGAGTTGGCTAAAACTGAGCTCAATTCTCAGTTCTACTATTTTAGTAGATCCTTTTCAAATTTGGTAGTTTTCTACAGTTGAAGTCTCCATTCTACTATTTTCTTTGTTACATCAAGACTGGCATAATGCATTGGCCCTGCTAAGTAGGCAGGCCTTGGAAAATACATCTTGAGGGGGCAATGATATTCATGGAAACAGAGGCAGGATGAGAAGACCCCATCCAGTTGGCACAGACTAATATGGATTTAGCTGGTTCTACAGTCTCAGCTGGGTGGGAACTCCTGGTTCACAGCATCCTGACCATGAGAGGGAAGCTTCTCTCCAAGTGGGTTAGTTCTGAGCTGTAACTCCCAGAATCTTTCTTGGAAGTTTAGCCTCTGTGTCATAGGATCTTCCTTATCAGTTGTGGAAACTCTACATTTACTAATAGATCCCTTTCTGCTGAACATGGCAAGATTTACTTACATTGGTTGCATTAAAGAAACATAAACATTACAGCTACTGAACTTTATAACTTCAAGCAAAGCAGCCTGCACAGGTCCTACAGCCCACAGCAGCAAAGCAGCTAATTGGCCATGAGCAAAACCACCTAGGTTTGAGATCTAGCTCTGACACCAACTGTGCAAAGTTGGGTAGTTATTTCATCTTCTTGGGTTGCTATTTCTTCTTCTTGAACTGTGGGCACTGTTGCCTACTTCATGAGATGTTTTGAAAACTAAACAGACTAATTCATATTATAATAGCACTTAGAAATGCAGCTGTGATATGTGAAGCACTAAATAAAGATCAATTATAGTGATAACTCTCTCTAGTCTTCATTTTTCATTTATAAACTTAAAATAACAACACTCACCTCATTAAGTTTGTAGCAACATTAGATTTTCATAGTGCTTTTCATAATTCTTTCCTAACTCTCATCCTCCTTCTCTCTCCCTCTTTCTCCTTTCCTCCCTTCCTTCTCTTCTTTCTTCCTTCCAGAATGGCAAAGGGAGGTGCTGATGCTATCAAGAACCCAAGATTCCTAAGGTAAACTTGATTTACTTATCAATGTTTATATTTAGATTTTTGCCATAGGCCATGTGCCCTTGCTGAAGAGAGAGAGGGAGTGAGAAATCATCATCAGGGAGGTTGACCATGCCACAATTCCTTCTCCTCCATTCTCCTCTCAAGATTTAATGTTACATCTCCTCTGAGCCTTTTAGAATGAGAACTATACCCCAAGAGGAACCCAGTACCCAGGATAGATAGAGAACAGCATAGCTATGCATCTTGACTATACTAAGCTTACTTAAACAGTCAAGCAATTAACATTCACATAAGCCTTCATTGAGTAAAGAACTTTTAACTTGACTTTTTGTTGTTGGTTTTTGTGTGTGTTATTATTGTTATTATTTCTATTGCCTGGCTTTTAAGTGCCTTTCAAAAATTTTTTTGCAATTACGTGCTTTTCCCATTTTATACCTTAAATAAAACCTTATGAGTAGAAAGAAGCAAATATTCTTTATTCTCAATAAATAGAATAAGGAAGAAGCAAATATTCTTTATTCTCAATAAATATGTTTCCCACTGAGGAATGTAAGAAATTGGAAAGTGAGTTTCTTCCTCAGGCAATTTCTAGAACCATCCAGAGGCACCCAGAATTTAGAAGAAAACAGAAGAGACTTTCATTCAGCAAAATAGTTGGTACTTGGTCCACTGGCATCTTTCTTCTCCTCATATGAAATTTAATCACTATATCAATTAAATTTCTTCCATTATAAGCCATGAAAAATAAAATTCAAATTGTCTAGAGGTCAGAAGGAAGTTGGTATGAGTGATGTATTCAACCATGGTTTGAAGCCGTTCTGCATTAGGGAAAAGAATCCAAGCTTGTCAGCACAGCTCCTTTTTTTTCTTCCTTCCTTTCAGGGTGTGTCTGACAGCAGAAAGCATAGAGGAGGAGTCTTAAAACGTTCATGAGAATACACATCATAAAAAAAGCCTAGATTTCAAAATTATTTGTACCAAAATGAACTTATACTTTAATTCCATTTTTCCTACTAATTTTGATGTCTTCATACTTTACACTTCTCCAGGCTGCAAACTTCACTAGAAGAAGATACCCCCATTCACACAGGGATAAGAGCCCCTGCAATGGTCCAGCAGTGTTTAAATGAAAGAACAGATTAGCTTTATTCTGAAGTTTGATGTTAGAAAAAACATGATTGTTGTTCCTTTTTCTTCAACACAACCATCAATAGTATTAATCTGTGAAGGTGATGGGTGATAGTCTGATCTCCATCTGCCCAACTTTAGCTTTTCTCTCAGTTGGTTGTAAACTCAGACATGGAACAAGAGTGGTACTAGTAGGGCCTGTGACTCACCACCGCTGTGTCCATTCCAAAGAGGTGCTCATAAACACTCAATGAATGAATGAACCCGAAAGACACTTGAAAGATCATCCCATTTGCCCTAACAAAGAGAATAGAGACCCAGAGCAATGATCTGACTGTCCAGAATTATCTATCTTGACAACTTCCCCTCAAATCTTTGTTCCATCTAATACATGCTACTATTGACCATGTCCAGACAGAAAGTAATCCAGTAACTATTACCCAGTACATTGTGTCCAAATTTTATAGACCTTTAACTTAAACAGGGAGAAGACTTAAAAACAAAAAGATTAAACCTCTCCATGTGCTTTTCACATTATTCTCTTCCAGGAGTTAGGAGGTAAATTCTTGGCCCCACCCGACTCCTATCACTATAGAATTCTTTTGGGTGAATCATTCCCAATCTGAACTGATAATCCTTGCAGCAAACTTTTCTTTCAAGATCATAAAAACGCAGCGGCTCGTTAATCATACAACTATTTAACCCAGTCCCTCCCTACAAATGAGCTCCAAACCCTTAACGTATAATCTACCCACCCACACACATTGAAATGAGATTATTGTTCCCACAGAAAAGAGGCCTGCAGTTGCACAAGTCCCAACTTTGTTCTAGAGGGTGATAAAAAGGAAGAAAAAGCCCGAGTTGTTTGATAGGCTTCTAAGGACAGCACAGAAAGGATGAAAGATTACCTCCCAGATACACAATGTAAAACACCTTTCCAACAAACATCCAGAGGGCTCCCACACTGCATCTGGGCATGCTCCCCAACCCTTTGATCTAGAAGCCATTGCAAATTAGCAATAGTTACAAAGGTGGCCACAGTGGATGCATTTATTTCTTCTTGAAATAATGCAGCAATTATTCCTTCCTCCACTGCTAGGGAGGAAGAATATCCATAGAAAGGACACTGTGGCAAGCGGGAACCCAGACTGAACAACAGTTTCTCACAGCAGGGACTGAAGATTTTGGAATCATGTACATCTGGAATCTAGGCTCAAACTTGCTACTAATTGCTATGAGATTCAAAACTACAACTACTAATGGAGCCCTTCTATGTGCCAAGAATGCTATCAGGTGTTACAACTGTTATAACTATCCCTAAGATCTGGGCAGGCAGTGTCATCAGCTCTGAGTTAGACAATTTCCACAATTAAAAGAGATTATAGAATATATGCTATGCAATTGTTATAAAGAAAAGAGAAGAATGTAAAGACATGCCTTGCTGGGACCAGCAATTAGAGTAATGACTATGTCGTTGGACTCCCATGTAGTCGACCGTAGTTAGAGTCCCGGACCTGGTAGCTTAAAACTCACACAGGGCACATGTGCATGAGTGCCCAAGATCCTGAGAGGAGAATGGAGGAGAAGGGATTGTGGTGTGGCCATCCTCCTTTGGGGGTGATTTCTCACTTTATGTCTCTCTCTGCCTTTCCAGCGAGCACACACACCCTATAGCAGAAACCTCTCAATAAAAAATAAATAAAGACATGCCTTGCTCATAGTCTGCATGCAGTCAACAGGAATGTTGATCTTTTTTCACTCATTGGGAAGGGCTGGTTACAAGGCATTTTAGAGAATGGGAGCCATTGATTTGAGAGCCAAATATCCAACTGCAACTCTGGAGAGAATCTCTGCTAGAGAACACTTGGGAAAAGCATACAAGATTTGAACTTCAATTCTCTGATCATACCAGAGAGTAGAGGAGCTCCTGCATTAAAATGACACATCACAGGAACACTAGGAGAGGATTAAAACAGACTGGACCTCTGGGCTGGGAATGTGGGAGTAAGAGTCAAAGATGGACTGACGGGAGGCTGCTGGAGATGTGGAAGGAGATAGATATGCTTTAACATCCTCTTGTTCATTCCTAGACATGTCAACAAGAGCAGAGCAAAGTAGACTGCCTTTCAAAGATGAAGTTCCAGAAGGAATGAAACAAGGCTGTTGCTTTCTGTGAACCTTTCCCTAATCCCTCCCTCTCCCTCAAGCAAAGCCCAAATTTCTTGGGCACCCCTGCCCTACACACAGCCCTCTAAGGTTGCCTGAAAATCAATTATGAAATATTGATTTCCTCCCTAAACTGTAAAGTCTTCCAGGGAAGAGACTGTTGTGTTTTCATTGGTACTAATTGTTTAACACATTGGCTGACATATAGAGATATTTATACATAAAGAAACATGCTTTTAAAATGTACATAACTATTTTGCATTGTTTTCTTGAAATTTAGAGTTACAGCCTTGCCTTTTTAATGGTTGCAAATATTTCCTCATGTTGGTGCACCATAATTAACTTGGGCATTTTACTACTAATGAAGTATCATCATTTTTCTAGATTCCTTTGTTTTCACCACTGATTACTCCTAGTAACAGAATGCTAGAGGTAGCTATCATACTATTTTGTTTATACCGAGATAGTAAGGCACTATGGGAAAGAGCACAAACTCTGGAACTAGACCATATTAACTATCTGTGTAAACTTGGGTAGACTATTTTACCTCTCTGAACCCCAGTTTTTCAACTCCAAATTATAGCTGATAACATCAACATCTCATACTGTTATTACAAAGAGTAAATAATTGCTATGTTAAGCATAGTACGAACAGTGCCTGGCACATACATATAGTAAGTGCTCTGTGAATGATTGCTATTGTTAATATTCACACGGCTGTGTCCCACAAGACTAGGAGATACTTGGAGAATGAGCATATCTCACTGTCATGTATTCCAGGCCATCCTCCCCAGACTGGAAAGGTTCGTGTATATTTGGTGAGTACATGAGAAATGCAGTTGGGGAGAATCAAACATCAACCTCATTGTGCCCAGTATCCCAAAGAAATCGGGTTCACCAATTTGCATTACATTTTTATCCCAAAATGTATATCAAAACTTAGCAGTACTTGGCACCTTAGTTTGAAATAAATTTATTGGATGTTTTCTAGGGACAAGGATTGATAACAGGGAGGAAATTGACACCTGAGACCTTGGTGTCAATTTTCTATTCTTTGTGCCTTAGACCAAGAATAGAACACTGTAAAGAAAGCTGAGGTACAGGGATGGGGTTGGCCAATCTGAACACAATGTCAATGACTCCCCAGCTTTATCAAGAGTTCACTCTTCACCTATTAACTTTGTGTGTGTGTGTGTGAGAGAGAGAGATTTTTGTGATAGGATGTGTGCGCTTGCCTGAGAGAGAGAGAGAGAGAGACAGAAAGCAAGGAATCTCCTCCCAGGGAGGACGGTCATGCCACAATCCCTTCTCCTTCGTTCTCCTCTCGGGATCTTGGGTAGGCACACATGCATGCACAGTGTGAGTTTTAAGCTGCTGGGTCTAAGACTCAAATCATCGTCAACTAGTGGGAATGCAGTAATGTAACCATTATGCTGCCTGCTGGTCCCCACCTATTAACTTAATTAGAGTCAGACTCCTATTGACTTAACTGTGGCTGATCATTCCCCTTTCTATCAATGTAATAAACCTAGACTGAGGAAGCAATAAGAAAAAAAAAAAAACATTATTGAATGCTTACTGCATAGCAAACACTTTTTTTAAAAAATCACTATGAGGTACACGTGCTAGTCAGAGACAGAGAGAGACAGAAAGTGAGAAATACAGCCTTGCCTTTTTAATGGTTGCAAATATTTCCTCATGTTGGTGCACCATAATTAACTTGGGCATTTTACTACTAATGAAGTATCATCATTTTTCTAGATTCCTTTGTTTTCACCACTGATTACTCCTAGTAACAGAATGCTAGAGGTAGCTATCATACTATTTTGTTTATACCGAGATAGTAAGGCACTATGGGAAAGAGCACAAACTCTGGAACTAGACCATATTAACTATCTGTGTAAACTTGGGTAGACTATTTTACCTCTCTGAACCCCAGTTTTTCAACTCCAAATTATAGCTGATAACATCAACATCTCATACTGTTATTACAAAGAGTAAATAATTGCTATGTTAAGCATAGTACGAACAGTGCCTGGCACATACATATAGTAAGTGCTCTGTGAATGATTGCTATTGTTAATATTCACACGGCTGTGTCCCACAAGACTAGGAGATACTTGGAGAATGAGCATATCTCACTGTCATGTATTCCAGGCCATCCTCCCCAGACTGGAAAGGTTCGTGTATATTTGGTGAGTACATGAGAAATGCAGTTGGGGAGAATCAAACATCAACCTCATTGTGCCCAGTATCCCAAAGAAATCGGGTTCACCAATTTGCATTACATTTTTATCCCAAAATGTATATCAAAACTTAGCAGTACTTGGCACCTTAGTTTGAAATAAATTTATTGGATGTTTTCTAGGGACAAGGATTGATAACAGGGAGGAAATTGACACCTGAGACCTTGGTGTCAATTTTCTATTCTTTGTGCCTTAGTAGAATTTCAGAACACTGTAAAGAAAGCTGAGGTACAGGGATGGGGTTGGCCAATCTGAACACAATGTCAATGACTCCCCAGCTTTATCAAGAGTTCACTCTTCACCTATTAACTTTGTGTGTGTGTGTGTGAGAGAGAGAGATTTTTGTGATAGGATGTGTGCGCTTGCCTGAGAGAGAGAGAGAGAGAGACAGAAAGCAAGGAATCTCCTCCCAGGGAGGACGGTCATGCCGAAATACCTTCTCCTTCGTTCTCCTCTCGGGATCTTGGGTAGGCACACATGCATGCACAGTGTGAGTTTTAAGCTGCTGGGTCTAAGACTCAAATCATCGTCAACTAGTGGGAATGCAGTAATGTAACCATTATGCTGCCTGCTGGTCCCCACCTATTAACTTAATTAGAGTCAGACTCCTATTGACTTAACTGTGGCTGATCATTCCCCTTTCTATCAATGTAATAAACCTAGACTGAGGAAGCAATAAGAAAAAAAAAAAAAACATTATTGAATGCTTACTGCATAGCAAACACTTTTTTTAAAAAATCACTATGAGGTACACGTGCTAGTCAGAGACAGAGAGAGACAGAAAGTGAGAAAGCACTCACTAAGGGTATGACGACACTGAAATCCCTTCTCCATTCTCCTCTTAGGATTGGAGCATACACACACATACACCTGTCATGTTTTTCAAACTACCAGGTCCAGGACTCGAACTGCACATAGGATCCAACTACTTTAACCACCATGCTCCTGGCTGCCCTGAAAACACTTAAGTAATGATCTTATTTGAATCTCACAAATACACTAGGAATTCTCTATTATCCTTTTTCTACAGATGAGAACATTGAAGCATAGTCAACCATGGCCATAGAGTTGGGAAACAGAGCAATGAGGAAAATTTGCCCTCGTTAACTCTCAATTCTAAACTTTCTTTCTTGTTTAAGAAGAGAGGGCTTACACAACGCTAGCTCCCAGGAAGCAAATCATTGCAAGTTTAATATTCTGACACTCTGAATCAAGCAAGAAAGGAAGGAGTTCATCAACTTTAAATCCCATCCATAAAACTGCCAGGAAGCAAGCACGGTCATTAGCCTTTGTTTCTGCTTAGGTATCATGGCTGGAGATAGGAAAAGCAAAGGTGCTGAAACAGGTACAGGTAAGTCCTACCAGTCAGCAAGTGTGAACTTGCATCATCACAAACAGATCTGTTGAATGTTCTGTCGTTGGAGAGAATCCAGCACAGCTGAGTATCAGAGAGATGTTCAAACTTCGAATCACCAGCTTCCATCTTGGTTATAAAAAGAAAAAAGAAGGTTTTGTTGTTGTTTTTACTTTTTATTGTTTACTATGTCAAGTTGTTATCCCAGTCCAAAAAGGCCTAAATGATCCAATATGGTCCCTACTAAGGTTTGATATTTTATGGATTAAAAACTCAAAAAATATTTGGAATATATGTAAGCTGATTATGTATATGAATCTTTCATTTCCTAAGGTAAAATCTTAGACTGATTTTCAACTTTGTTTACAAGTGTTTTATAATATGAATCTAGTATTATCTTATGTGTTATCTATTAGTGAGGAAATAAAATGGAGAGTAGAACTTATTTTCCCTGTATGGTGGGAAAACTGAAGAACTAGGATTTAGCAGTCCTCTAAAAATTAGGAAAATAAAAGGCCTTAAAAAGAAAAAAAAAAAAAAAGAAGAAAGAAAGCAAAAAAGAAAGAAAGAAAAGAAAGAGGGAAAGAACAAAGAAAGAGAAAGAAAGAAAAAGAACTCATACAGGGGCCTAGAATCATAGACCTCGAAGAGACCTTATTGAATGTCACATCTAATGTTGTCATAACATTGCCACCAACACAGGGGTCCTCTCTAGCACATCCTTAGGGATAGCCATCCAAATCCTGCTTCTACACATCCAAAGAAGGAAGGATGTTTTTCCTCTCAGTGGGAACCCATAATTCAAAGAAAATTCTCCACGTGAGCAATGCAGATGCCTGGCAGGCACACAGCAGGCCTGGGGTATGCTGGAATCCAGCTGCATGGCAGTGTTCATTCCAGGTGGCTAGTGATCAGTGACATGGCTCAACCAATGGTTTATTGACGTACTTTGGAATGTATTTCCTCAGTAATTGTTATGTATGTGGCTGCTTCAAATGCTGAGTCAAGCCTTCACCCTTGCTCATGTTACAGACTTTTATTGTACATTTTAACCTTTTGTAGAAATAAAACTGTGCATGTATTGGATATCCGTTGAATGCCAAACATTTAAGAAACCACTTCCAGTGCTTTTGTTCATTTATCCTTATAGTCACTGTGAAGAAAATTTATTACCCTCATTTTACAAATGAAGAAGTTGAGGGTTAAAAATTTGTCCTGGTGGGGGAAGCAGGAGACCAAAGAAATTATTAGTACTGAGCAGGAATATTACATTAGGAATTCCTAGAAAGGAGCTATACTCCAACTGATGGAAGGTGGCCTATTGGGGGCATGATTTCTGAGCCAGACCTTAAGGAAGAAAAAAGCATTTCCAGACGATAGGACCCTCACTTAAAAAAGGCATGGGGCCTTGAAAAATACTGAATTTACAACGTTTCTTCAAGGAAGCTCACCCAACTCCCCACCCAGAATCTCTTCATTATACCCATAGACAGAGTACCTGTATTCTTTATACCTCAGAAATTTAACTTCATAGTGCTTGCTCCTGAAGGTGGTTTCTAAATTCCCAAATGTAGGATTAACTCTTAAACCTCATTTATATCATGTTGATGGGACTGGCATTGACTGATCCCCCAGGAGGGAGTTTCATGAGTGAGGGTTGGATGGAAGGAATGACCAGGCCTCCCAGACCCCTTCTCAGAATAAATCGAATCTTCCTTAATAAATGGATGATTTTTGTTTTCTTAAGATTGTAACTGGCCCCACTCACCAAATGGCAATAGGTTGTGAGTATCAATCCTCAGGGGATCATTCCTCTTTAAAGTTTTTTTTTTTTTTCATTTAAATAATTACACAGTAGCTTCCAGGTTAATGTAAATTTCAAGATACACTACCAAGACTTTTTCTTTTTGCCAAGACCATATGAGACATTATTTGTAGTAATGCTTTCTGCCTTAAGCTATTAACCCTGAGCTTTAATGTAATCGTCTGTGGACCTACAACAGTCTCAGGAGGTTGACACTAAGTCAAAAGAAAGCAAGGTGGAATCAGGTGTTAAAAAAAAAAAAAAAAGATTCTAGGGATGGCTTTCTCTAAGGCTTTTAAACTTATTTTTAGTAATGGAAGGAAACCCTTTTTCAGATAACATCTTAGGTAGACCCTGAGGAAGGCATGTATTTCACCTGTTATTTCTCCTTTTCGATAAAATATACTTAAATTTTGTTTGAAAAAAATGCCTTAGTCTACATATATCATGTGATCCCAGACCAGCTCCAGTTTGGATCCTTGATTGACTCAAGCCATTCAATAGGTTTTCTTTCTCTGGCATCATGATTGGTTTAGGGTAGGTAGGTGGCCTCTGTTGACTCAGTTGACTGACCCTCAGGAAACTGATTGAGATTGCTGAGCCACTAGCAACAGCTTCTCTGGTTAAAAAGGGGAGTGTGTCATTGCTGTTACCATTAGCAGTTCTAGCCAGAGGTCAGAGCTGGCACAGGAGACACCCATGAGAAGTATAAAGAAATAAGCCCCTAATGTAAAACCTGTTGACTTTAGTCCTACTACAATCTCTGGCCTTCTTAATTATGCAAATACATGATTTTTTATGCTGAACCTAGTTTAAATGTGATTTTCTGTTAGTTGCAAATAAAAATATTTTTGAAAAGTCCAAAAGCGTACAATAAAAATAGTTAAAACTGGTTTACTTTGGTCTAAGCAAGGGTGGAAAACTTAGAGTCTCACCCACAATATACTCTCAATTTCAAAAAGTGCTCTGTAGGTGGACGCCACTATCTAGTTTAACCCTTTTATTTTATGACGGGAAAAATCATGGTTTGTGGTAAAGTTGCTAAATATTTGAGAAACGTATAAGAGACTGAGAGTTGGCGTACACACGAAGGAATTAAAACATAAGTTTTTTAAAACAATTCATTGAATTAAGAAGGATGAGTAATAGCTACTTAAAAATGAGAATGATTTTGCCTAGAGAAATCACTGATTTTATGAAGATACTCCCAAGCTTCCTGACCCTACATGTTCAGGTCCTTTAAAACCTCATCCCCATAAGTGCAGGCAAAATACAGGATTTAAAATAACACTAAATAAGCCATCAATAATTAAAGTACAATCATCCATGTAGTATAATCTTACTCCAAAATTTTCATAAAAAGCATTAATAGTTGCTGCCCTATAGATAATTGGTCATGCTTCAAACCTGCACGATTTGTGTAGACCTGTTTACTACCCTGTTTACGCTTCTTAAAAACTTATCAGAGATGGGAACCAGCAGTTAGCGTAATGGCTATGTCGCTGGACTCCCACGTAGTCGACCGCGGTTCGTGTCTCGAACCTGGTGGCTTAAAACTCACACCGGGCGCGTGTGCGTGCATGCCCAAGATCCCGAGAGGAGAATGGAGGAGAAGGAATTGCGGCATGACCATTCCCCCTGGGGGGTTATTTCTCGCTTTCTATCTCTATGTCTTTCTCTGTCTGTCTGGTGAGCGCACGCGCCCTATAGCGAAAACCTCTCCAAAAAAAAAAAAAAACTTATCAGAGAAAATGAAGTACATTCTGCTAAAAATGCACTTTTCCTTGGATGCTGGCTTTAAATAATGCCATGTAGGTTACCTCTTAGTTTAGCAGTTCCGCACAGTTTTACACTCTGGTGCATTTCCCTATGACCTCAACATTCTCTCTGCCAGAAATCAGTGCTTCAGGATATAGCCTTATAATACAATAATAGAAATCCAACATACTGATGGTGATGTGCTGGTGCCATGCGAAAGGCACAGGGCACCCCACTGTGTCATGGGAAACTGGTGAAACATCATGATCTACAAAGGTCAGAAGACGGCCAAGTTCACATAGCTAGTGAAAGAGAAAGGAAAGTAAAATCTGTCTGAATACATAATTAATAAGTGAGTCATTTCTCCCTGAATTTGAATAACTTTGTCTTCCGAGAGGGGCTAATTCCACTGAGTGAAAAAAAAAAAAAAGAAAAAAAAGAAATTAGTGGTTAGATGAACAGATTTTAAACCAAAATTTGAAAGAACATCATTTCCTTCAGTCTCTTATCTAAAGATGAATCATTACATGGCCCCTTTCCACCGCTTAAAAAGCATTTCATAGAAATATGTATAATTAAAACTTTGGAACTCAACTTGACATAAAAAACACTTTCATTCCTCTAGTTGATGGAATGGAAGTAATACTACTAGTATCTCATAAATTCTGGTTAAAGAAACTTTATTTTGGGTGACCCGTGAAAGTCCTTGCTATGTTAATTTTTGTTTCTTGCTCTCTGCTAAACTTCTTGAGTAAACAAGGATTTTTTTTTTTCATTTAACTTGCTGTTTGTGGTAAAGTTGCTAAATATTTGAGAAAGACTTAAGAGACTGAGAGCTGGTATACAAAAACATCATGGGGCCAGTTCCATGACCTGGTGTTGAAAGCAGCCAGATCCCAAATGGATGACTTTGCAGTTGAAGTTGATAAAGATGCCAGGGACGTGTGTGTGTGTCTGAAATTCTGAAAGGATGCAAAGAAGGAGGACAGGGGATTGGAGTATGACTATTCCCCATGGAGATGAGGGTACTTTTTCCTCTCTTTCTCTCTCTGATGAGCACACATGCCTTCTAGCAATGCGTGTGTATGTATAATTATTTATTCATAAAAATGTATTGTTTGGGCTATATTAGGTCAGCCAAAGCATTATTCAACAGTTGCTAGAGTCATGGCTTATTAGAAATGCTAGCTTGGGTGGGCTTTTGTAAAATATGACATTATGCAGTCATAGGATACTAGAGCCCTCTGTCTTGAACAAATGACTTACCTCTCCTCAATGACTTTCTTGTTTTTTTATCTGTACAATGAAAATAGGAATAGTATTTACTCTGAAGGATCATTGTAAAGATCAGATGGTTACTAGATACATAGAATGCTCTTAAGATAATTTCTAACACATGGTGAACACTTAGAATTAATCTTTATGACATTACAATGGGACTTCAAAATGTGGGTGGGAGATATAATTAAAACAACTTTTAGTGCAAAAGGTTTTTAAATTCATCCAGTTATTTTTTTATAATATTTATTTTTCATGAACTTCATGAAGAACCCTCATATATCCAGTGAAACTAACATAATTTCATAATTAGATATTTTATATCATGGACGTCTTCATCTTGAAGAAAAGATACACAGAAAAACCTGATCTAACCACCAGATAAAGGTAAGGCTGATATTTTAGGTCAACCTGGATACTCACTGTCTCTGTTAAAGTGCTTCCAGCATCCTCGTGTTCAGGTCTCTTATAACCTCTTCCTCATGAATGCAGGCATAATCATTATTAATAGGAAGAAGTGTAACATCCATGGTTAGGTTACTAATCAGATGACTTTATGTTAACTAAAAGGGAAAGTCATCGAAGTGGGCCTGGCCTGATCAGATGATCTCCTAAAAGAGACTGGGCCCTTCTTGAAATTAGATTTGAAGTGTGAAAGTGTCTATGGGGGATGTGACATAGCAAGGAACTGAAGTCATCTTTAGGAACTGAGAATAGTACCTGGGTTGTAACCAGCAACAGAATGCTGGCCTCAGTCCTACAACTGCAAGAAATTAAATTCTGCAAACAACCGTGGGAACTGAAAAGGGACCTCTAGCCCTCAAGGAGATCACACAGTGCAGGTGATTCCTCATTTTTTATTTCCCCACACTGAGCAGAGAGCCCAACTCTGCTTGGAGTCTTGACCAGTAGAACTCTGAGATAACATACTGATATTGTTTTAAATCACTACATTTATGGTCATTTGTTCTACAAAAATAGAAAACGAGTGTACTGCTAATTGGCTAAAGTTGAGCCTCATCTAATTGGTTCAGAAGAGGCTAAGAGCATAGACAAGAAGAGTATGTGGTCATGATTTTGCTTTTCCTCTGTCCTAGTAAGAGAAACACAACTGGGGAATTTTGTGGCTCCAGAAAATAACTCTGTTCATTCATATGGACCTGCCATCTGCAGGTAAGTTACTGTCACCACAAAAATGCCTCCAATGCATTCAGTGCAGTCCCTAGAAAGCCCTTCTTCTAGACTTGCCTTTAGGCTTCTGCTTAATTGAACTCCAAAACAAACAAACAAACAAAAACTCTAACTCCTCGATCTTTGCGTATCCCTAACCTCTTGACATCATTTATGCTCCTAATAGTATTGGACCATGGTTATCTTGCTTATTTGCCTCCTGGCTTACAGATTGATTGTTTGACTTGAATATAAGCATCATGAAGACAAGGACCTTGTCTGTTTTGCTCACTGTTATATCTCCAGAGGCTAGACAAATGGATGGCAATGAATAAATATTTGCTACATGAATGTATTATAGAGAAAGGCAGTCCGTATCAAAATAGGACACATATAACACTGCTGTAGACTCATATATGAAGTACTCACCCACAGCTTAATTAAAAGGTTTTTATAACATATTGTTCACACTCATATTATAGGATTTTTAAAGCGTATTTCCTCTCTGACTATGAGAGACAGAGAGGGAGAGATCCAGCATCCCCAGTAGGGTTCTGATGCTGTGATTCACCCCTACTTCCAGCCAGCCCTGTAACTCCAGCTTCAGCTGGTCCTAGGTCAGGGGCACCCACATGCTGGTGTGTTCAGGGAGGTCTGCAATCTTCCCATCAGGCTTGCAGAGTATGTTCTACTGCTGCACCCTGCCTGACCCATTACAGAATTTTTTGATACTAGTTTATAAGATCCTTGAGGACAGGGATTATACCCTGTAGTGCTAAACACAGTGGCTGATGTTTAGTAGATGGTCAATAAATTTGTGTGAGATATTATGGAAATTGGTAATTAAACTATAAAATTCCAATTACTTCCAATATGAATATATGATCAGACTAAGTGTAACTCTTATTTATTTGATTTGATATAGAAATTTTTCACCTTTTTCTTTTCTGTCAACACATATATTTTAGCCCAGCAAAACCCATTGTGGAAGTCTGACCTTCTAAATTATGAGATTATAAATTTTTCTTGTTTTAAGTCACTGATTCTATGTAATTTGTTACAGTAGTGACAGGAAACTAAACCATAAGGGTAGGGAGACAGAGCTATTTTCTTAAATAAATGTCTCCTTAGAAAAACCAGCTTATATAGCTGGGTCTATTTACAATAGTGTTGGGTCCAGCCAAAAATGGGAACCATAGTTTTTACCTCTAATGAAGTTTTTTCCATGGTCTTCCAAGCCACTTCCTCAACCTTGTGCCTGGATGCGGTATGGCATAATAGAAAAAACATGGACTTCACAATCAGTGAAACATGAATTCAAATCCTAGTTTCAAGGCTTAACTGTAACTTGACCTGGGGCAACTAAGTCCTCCTCTCTGGTTCTGTTTCTTCATCTCACTTTTGGCATAGTTACAAGGGTTAAAAAGCAAAGAAATTAATGTTGTTATTGGTAACCAAGGCACTCTTCCAAGGAGGTGCTCACACTGACAGTTTTCTGTTCCGGATAGCCACAGGATCACATAAAGGCAAAAGTTGGTAATAGTTTGCTTACTAACATGAAAGAGGGTGCTAAATTTGAGTGCTAGGCTTAATTCTGGAGTGAAGTAAAACATATCAGAGACTCGGTAGGACAGAAAAGAGGAAACCAAAGGAATGGCACAAGGCAGCAAATTCAATAATGCGAACTCTGGGACTTCCAAATCTCAAGAAAGAGTTTTAGATTTAAATGTTATTTCCATGTTCTTTTTCTATGTAAATGTACATTAAAGTGAACTCTTTTCTGACTTAGGGTGGGGAAGAGAGAAATTAATAAAAATAAAAGAAGGGCTTCAAACTTCCAAAGACCATGAGACTGAGATTTAACCCAAATTTTTTATCTGACTCCCTAAGGGACAAATCCTGTGTCCTATAGCGTATTATAGAAATGTCTGGAAAGTTATCAACACCCAAACAATGGGGTTTCAACTTTGGGGTGGTCTGTACACTCTCTTCTCTCATTTGAAAAATTGACTTCTAAGTTTGCCTACACAGAGACGTGGGAAGCAGATGAAGATTTGAACTAACAAGAAAACAGTGTGTTTGGCAGGTGGTAATAGCAATCAAGAGGTCCATTGCACCTTCAGGGCTCAGAATATATCCCTTTTGTTCACAGTCACCTCTCTGCCCTCTGGTCCTGTACTATCTTCTGGGGAAGACTTAACACAACAAAGCAGGTGGCTTCACAGGCCTCTCATTTGGGTAATGAGTTGGAACCTTTACCCAAAGCCAAGCCCAAGGAGTCCTCCAGCTGCTCCACACTAGAAGTTGACAGAAACATTTATGTGTATGTGTGTATTGACTAGGGGGGGGCTGAAATATCTTTGTACTAACATATTTTCTAGCAGTTTTCTGCCTGTTTTTAAACTAGGATAAGAATACACTGGATCACTTGATTTTCTTTCCAGGGTGATGGAAAAAAATTGAGGCTATTTTTAGATTCCATTGCATCTATCAACTTTTGCCCTTTCCAAGGAACTCTTCTTTGTCTCTTCTGATCTGTTGTGGGAAAGACTTGGAAGGAGACAGTCAAAGGATAACAATATAAGACAAGGGTCCTGGCCATCCTCTACTGCTCCAGAGAAAGTTAATAAATTACACTTTGGGGACAAAGAGAACTTTGACAACAGAAATTCTGACAGTTTCATAAGGCAGGAAATGTGGCTATTATCAAGCCAGAGCTGGGTATGCAAACACAATCTATATGTTTATATACCTTGTCCCAGCTTATGGGCATTGTTCAAACGGAAGAGGAAGAAAGCACAAGAAGGAAATCCTCTTACTTTTGGCAGGCACAGAAATGTATGTGCTTGGCCTACATCTGTTGTCTCAAAGAGCAAATGTCACTTCCTCTGTGTTAGGGGTCACAAAAAGAGTTCAAAAGACAGTATAACCGTCATCAGTATCATTCACTCGAAAGCCACGTACTGAGCACTGATTATGGGAAAGTCACCGTAGTAAATGGCAGGGTTATGGTGGTGAGCAAAAAGTCTGCGTTCTTCCCTCTCCTCCTGGAGCTCCTGGTCTAGTTACTGCTGTGGTCCACTTCATCATCATTTTCATCATCACCAACACTACCATCTTATCTCTTAGAGGAATTTTTAAAATTTAAATATGCCTATTAAGCATCTGGGAATTTAAGGGAAAAAAAAGAGCATAAAAATAAAATGTTTACACAAATAAAAGAGTGCAAAAGATTATTTGGGAATTTCATTAAAATGAAAACTTGCAGGTGTATTTGCCGTGCTTTGAATTAGCCAATCTTGAGGAGGGGCCCAGGCAGGACCCAACGTTTTCCAGAACAACCCAGACGGTTCTGAATGCAGACATTTCATAGCTTACGTTTTTCAAATATTGTCACCTTAGAGGGCTTTACACGTTTTGTCATATTCATTGTCTTGAATATCACACAGCCCATTCAAGTAGAAAGAATGAGAAGTATTACTTCCATTTTACTTATGAGAAAAATGAATATGTAAAAATAGACATTCAGCCTACTGTACTATAACAAACTTATAACTCAGTCAAGCATTTTCGTTAGAAGTTACAGAGAAAGCATAGCTGTTCTAGTGCAGGTGAGAGAACGTTCCGTGTTTTGGTTGAGGCTGCATGGGAGTCTGAGTTTGGCTTTCTTCCTGTCTTAAAACAGGTCAGGTGTGGTGACGTGCCTGTGGTCCTAGCTAACTGGAGATCGGGGCAGAAGGATCATGGGTCCAAGAGTAACCTGAGAAACCTTGCACATTCCTATTTCTGCAAAAAGAAAAATACCTATCTCTATTTCTCTCTTCCACCCATACTTCCTCTCTCATTAAAAAGCAAAGTTAAAGAAAATAATATTTTTAATGCATTTGTATTAGAAGGAAAAAGAAAAAGCATTTTTATTTATAAGCGACACTGTCTGTAATTTACTATGTATCAGTATATACGTCCATATAAATGTATTATATTAACCTTAATTTGTACCCTGACAGTAATAAGCTTATTCATTCCCTTACCTAATATTTATTGACCACCTAGTATGTGTCGACATTGCTCTTTATGTTTAGAACTCAGTTGTATATAATATGTATTAAAAGAAACTGCTTTATGGAGTTGACATTTTAGTGGAGAAACAAAGATCAGGAAGCCACATCATGGTGCAGTTAGGTCATACCTGAAGGGACCTATCCAGAAGTCCACACTCTAGGTACAGTTCTGCAAGTGCTATCGCACTACTCATACCTGCACCTGGAGAGTTGTTGATTAGCATAAGAGGTGCCAGAAATTATTCTTTGGTGAAAGAAAAGATATTCCAGATGTGACCAACAAAAAAGAAAAGCAACTCTACTCTTTCATGAATAAAGCAGAAGCTTTTCATATGCCCAACAGCCTAAAATCTTTGGCATAACTAGGTCTGGAATTTCATTTGATTCTCTTTCTCTTCCAGTTAATAGCGACTCTGCCACCCTATCCTATTGAATGCTTTTTCTGAATCTATGTGCCCCTCAGAGTAAGAATTGCATGCAAGGTGAAATAACAAACATGACGACAGGGAGAAATTCATCAAGCTTATGAAAAAGAGTCTGTATGACTGTTTGGGGCCTATTTGATAATTAACATTTATGCAAGTAGCAAAATTTTGTCTGAGACTTGCTTTCATCAAAACATTCCTTCCAGAAGTACAATTGTTGGACTGCAGATTCACAACCCCACCTCTCTGTAATTATTATAGACCATTGTTTGTCAAAGTAATCTAACAGTTATAGGCAGCCAAATCGACATATCAATTTGTAACAGATTGTCTCATTTAATCTCTTACAATAATGTGGGAGTGTAGATAATCTCATTATCTCCATTTTACAGGTTAGGCACTTGAGGCTTGAGTTTAAATAATTTTCCTGTTATTTTGCTATAATTAGGGACTGAAGAGCAAAGCAAGGATTTAAACTAGTCTGTTTCCAAAGCCTGTACTTTTTCCACTTCCTTATCCTAGTTTGAAAAGATCTCGGTGGCATGGAATCTATATAGGCCCATCTCTCAACACTTCCCAATGGCGCTGAGTTTCAGTTAGCCATTCTATTTCCTAGTGGCAACATTTTTCTTATCTTTGTGCCTCCTCCCCAACCTCCCATCCATGAAGAGCTGGTTTAAGATTCCCTCACCAAAACACTTTTTAGTAGTTGGTGATGATCACCTTTAAATCAATATTAAATCTTGCTTTTTTCAAACAACTAACTGAGTAGACTGAGAAGAAGTGTCTCTCCTACATTCTCTAATCACACAGCATCCTGTATGGTGCAATGCTTAAGAGGGCACATCAATAGATACATTTTAACTCCATAGTTTGGCATACAGTGCCTGAAGGAAACTAATATTCAGTAAGTAATGTGTTTTGTTTTGTTTTGTTTTTGTTTTGCTACAGAGCATGTGCACTTCCCAGAAAGAGACATGGAGAGGGAAAGTGAGAAATCACCGTCAGCAAGATGGCTATGCCACAATACCTCCTCTTCCACTCTTCTGTTGGGATTTTGGGCATGTACACACAAGTCCACAGCATGATTTTCAGACTACTGGGTCCTGGACTTATACTGTGCAGTTGACCATGTGAGATCCAGTACTTTAACTTCCAAGCCACCTGCTGTTCCATTATTTGCCCCATTTTTTTTCTTTTAAAATTTCTTTTTCTTCCTTTTTTTTTAAATTTTATAAGCAAGAGAAACAGAAAAATGAGAGACTGCGTCCTCAAGTCCTCAAGAGAGTTTTGACACCATAATCCACGTCCAGACTCAGCCAGCCCCAGATTATGGGTAAGTGCACCTTTTTTTTTTAAAATTTTATAAGCAAGAGAAACAGAAAAAAGAGAGACTGCGTCCTCAAGAGAGTTTTGACACCATAATCCACGTCCAGACTCAGCCAGCCCCAGATTATGGGTAAGTGCACCTAACATACTCAGGGAAGTCTCCAGATTTGAACCAGGAGCCTTTCCACATGAAAGTGCTTTGCAGAGTGTCATATTTGACCATCGCACTTCTGTTTAGCCCCAGTATTTGCTCTTGAAGATAGAAATTTCATAAGATTCTGAATGTCATAGCTGATGTCACTGTGAGTGCACGTGATCAGAATTAGAAAGTCAGTGAGAATTGAATATTTAATTTAAAAGACTTGTATTCTGGCCAGCTATTATTTACTCATTCTTTTCTTCTAAATATAAGGTTTAGAGGTCTTGGAACAAGAGGTTCATTTTTAATATATAATGTATGTACCCAGAAGTCTGAGTCAGCAATGGGGTTATCCAAGGCCAACCTGAGGGAATATTTGAGGAGGGAGGTCCAGGATGGTGTGGACAGGACTGGGATAGAATATAGAATGTGGGGAACAGGACATGGGCCTGGAGCCAGATCTTTAAATATTCAAGATTTTCTTTTTATAAATGAAGTGATTGAAGAGGTTGTGTATACACTTCTTAATAATTAATGCACTCAGTGTCATTTGATGGCAATGAAAAGGGACTTTGAAAATTTCAAGTAGTTACATGTAGACATGTGACAGAATCCTGGCATTTAATATTTACATATGTGTATACCTGGTTTCCATTCAATACTAAGCTAACTTCGACACAGGATTTTGCTAATTGATGAATGTCTTTGTATTAATGTCTATGGTATAATATAAATTCCTTGCATTTAGGTATATGTATTGGAAAAGCATGAAATCATCTGAAGTGGGGACTGTTGTCAATATAGGAAATATGGTCATGTCAAGAACAAGTTTGTGTAATATCATTATGAAAAACAATTATTGGAGATTTATGCAGAGTGACTGGGTAAAAAAATAAATGATACTGAGAAAAACTTCAGAAAGAAGCATTTATGCAGTAGAGACACATGTGTATAAATACCTATACACAGATACTAAACTATTACAGTAATTTCATAATGAAAGCATTGGCTTTGACATCATATACTCTTAAACACGTCTTTATTTCACTATTTCTAGCTGAATTTACCTTATACCTCTTAAATTTAGTTTTCTACTCTCTAAATATGATGTATTCAGACATACAGAGCCAGAAATACAGCATTTAATGAGAGAACTATGATCATTAATAAGATCATAGTTTGTGAACAGTTTATATAGGAAACACAGAGAATTTGGCTTCAAGACCAGAATTATCTGATCAGAACTCTACAATTATGTGATGGATGACTTGAAGGACATACTTAACTCTTCTTCATATCAAGTTTTTAAATTGGCAAAACGGCTATATTAATTCACTATTCAAACTGTTCTTCTGATGATTTGAAATAACCTACATCAAGCAAATAAAATATGGTATGCATTTCAACGAATGATAATCCAATATAATTATAAGGTTATAGGCACATCAAGAAGGCATTGCTCTTACAGCTGATATTACTATAAGTTCTTTTCTGAGCAAGAGATGACTTCTCAGATCTTAAGACTGTGACATTCCTGAGCTGATGTAAAGGAAGTTCAGTGTGACTGGGAAAGCTGAGAATCTCATTTCTAACAAATATAAATTCTTCTTCCTTTACAGAAAACCCAATCAGAACAGACTGATTTGCACAACTTATCTGTTTCAGGGGTATACATTCATAGTGGCACTTTGCCCAGCCCTCCTCTCTGGTCTTCAGTCCCACATGTTGGAGAGACTGATGAGGAGAACAGCAAAGTGTCTTGGGAGAGAAATGCCACAGGTAGTCTGAAGACGTGAGCTCCATTTCCTGTGGGCCCCAGCCTTCAACAATGCTTCTCTGTTCTACCCAGAGAGGCTGGAATGTGGATGAAGGCCAGCTGGCTCAACAGCTACAAAGGCAGACCAAAGGGTTGCAAATGGGCCAGGAGGAAGACTGGAAGATTGGCATTTGAGAATGCAACCAGTGATGCACCCTCACAAGCTCTTCAAAGCGTCAGTCCCTTCCAAGCTCAAAGTGAGCCAAATATCCAAAAGAGAAAGTAACATCTTCTTCCAGGTAGAGACCTGGCTCAGAGAATCCACAAAGAGGAAAATTAACTCTGCAATGATTAAGCTCCTTGTACCAGAAAAGTACTTTATACATTGACCTCATTAGGCCCCATCACACTTGTTTAAGTTCCAATTATTATCCCATTATACAGGTGCATTATGAGTCTTCAGCAAATTTTACTTATTATTGCCATTACTCTCATTCTGATCACAGACAAAAAGAATGAGGCTCATAGCAGTTAAATCAGTTGCCCAATCTTATACAGCAGGTCAGTGATAAAGCTAGGACTGAAATCTTGTTGCCTACCTCCAAATTTGTATACTGTGCTTACTGGACACTTTCCCTGTACCACCAGAGGTCATATTAGATTAATTGGCAGAAACACAAATTACATTTCTCCTAAAGAGTCAGGAGCAGTGTTTTTCAAACTGAGGGCTATGACCCTCAGTAACTCATAAAACCAATTTGAGGTCATCACCAATGCATTTCTAATTATATAGGATAAAATATAAGTATACAATACATCTTACATAATTCAAGTGAATATTTAATGACATTTTCGTCTCAACCATATATAAGAATATGTACAGGAATACACAGGATTATGATGTACAAAATGTAGCTTATAAAGATCATGGCCAGAAACTTCAGAAGCCATCAGTTTAGCAAGGACACAGGCAGCAGATGCTGAGATATAGCACACTCCCTACTTGCTACCTCTTGTCATCATTCTTTCTAGGACTGCATGATGCCATGCATGGTATCTCAAATGGCAAAGCATTAAAATGGCCCATGCTAAGATAAGGGCATTCGTGAGCCAGAACTTCACAGAGCAGACTTCTATAATCCACTGTGAACATCTCAATAAATATGCTGAATCCAAAAGCCTGATATGAACTGAAATTTGAATCGAGCCAAGATTAATCCAATGTTTTCATTCAACAAATACTCCAATAATATTTTTTGGTCCTCTGCTATTTGCTAGTCATTATACTAGGCAATGAAGAGAGAGGATTCAAAAGACAGGTAAAGGCCCAGGCCCCACAGTGCAGCAGTTAAGTGCTGTCCATAGAAAGTTGGACCCCATGGTCTACTACAGTTCAAATCCTGGCCCAGGTACATGTGTGCGCATGTCTAAAATCCTTTTCCTTCTCTTTTTCTATTCTGACAGAATAGAAAAAGAGAGGGAAAAGGATTGTGACTACACCCTATTGGGGATTACTTTCCCTTTTTTTCCTTAAAAAGATTATTCATTCAATTTTATTTATTCATTCATTTATTTTAATTTGACCAGAGAGACACAGAAAGAGAGAGAGAGAGAAAGTGAGAAAGCAAGCTACCAGATCTGAGACCCGAACCATGGTCAGCTACGTGGGAGTATCCAGTGTAACCACCATGCCACTGTTGGTCCCCAAGGGTATTACTTTCTCTCTCTTTCTCTCTCTCTCTCTCTCACATAGGCACCTTCTATAAGTAAATAAACATACAAATAAATAAAAGATAGATATACTATTTCCCTGTTCTCGTGTAACTCACCGTTCCTTCTACAAATACAAACTGAACATCCTCTATGTACAAGATCTATGTCAGGGACTAGGAATATCAGAACCGATCTTTGTTGATATCCAAGGCTAAAGAAAATAGGTGCTCCCCTGTATACATGTTTTAATGTAAGTTTTTACATTTATTTAATTAACTTCTTTTATAAGAGGCAGGTATCTTTCACATTGTTGTCAAGCAACAATCCTTCTTCAGCCATTCAGCTAGCCAGGATCATGGAGGTGCAAGCATACCCAGTGTGTTCACATCAACCCAGAACATGAACCCGGGCCACCGACATGGCTCCAGCATTGCAGAGCAGTGCTCTCCTGCCTGCACCACCACAGCTAAACTTTAATAAAAGCTTTTGATTGTTATTTTTTTGTAGAATGTTAAAGTCACTGAAAAACAGTGAAGTCTTAAAGGGAGTATATTTAAACAAACATTATTTTAAGTTCAAATATTTTATTTATAACCAAATCTGTATAGTGAACTAAATTTATCATTATAATTGAAAATTTTTAAATTTTATTGGGGAGCAAATACATCAATGTATTAAAAATAAGTTCTTTTTTTTATCTCATTTCCAAATGGAGGAATTGTCACATTTAACAATTTTTCTTAACCAAGGGATAATCATATGTGGTGATAATTTAACTTCAACTTATGTATCTTGTCTTCATTTAACATACTATTTTCACCATGAACTGTTCACATGCTCATTTTAATTTTTTAAATTATATATATGTTTTGCCATAGAGCAAATGTGCTGGCTAGAGAGACAGAGAGAGAGAGAGAGAGACAGTAAGAGGGAAAGTGAGAAATCATCCCCTGCCCCCCATCATCCTCTAGGAGGGATGGCCACACCACAATCCCTTTCCCTCCATTATCCAGGAACATTGGGCATTTACACACACACACAGAGCATAATTTTCAAGCCACCAAGTCCAAGACTCAAATCAGGGTTGGCCATGTGGGAGTCCAGCGCTTTAACCACTATGCCACCTGCTGGCCCTAAAAATAATATATTGAAATATTGAAATAGTATTTATTTTGATTGTTTATATTGATTTTTTATCCCCCACTGCACCAAATTTTGCATCTAGGCAAGTGCCTCACTTACCTGTCCCTAGTCCCAGTACTAAGAAAAACATCAGTGAAATAAGAGAGAGCCCTTGTTCCCAGCTCTTAAAATTCAATAAAGACTGAAAAAAGTAGACACACACTGGTTAACACTGCCTGAGCTTTTACTAAGTGCTATTCTAAGGATTAATTCATTTACTCCTTCAAACAACCCTGAAATGTGGATTCTACTTATTGTTACAATTTCATAAACAAAAAGGACAACAAAAAATAAAAATAAAAAATGGAGGAGAGTGTGGAATTTAGGCACAGAGCAGTTAAGAAATTAGTCTAAACCCAAGGTCACACAGATCTAAGAGGCAGAGCCTGGTTTTGAACCCAGACAACTTGTCTCCAAAGCCTGAACTATTAACACTGGGTAGTCTCTAGCTTAAGGAAGATGGTTGTAGGGGCTCCCACATAGCTGACCATGTCCCATGTCCTCAAGTCCTGGACCTGGTGGCTTGCTTTCTCACTTTCCCTCTCTCTCTCTCTCTGGTCAAATTAAAATAATAATAATAGTAAATAAAATTAAATTTTAAAAAAGGAAAGATAGTTGCAGTTTTCAACCTGAAAGATCACTTGCTCAGCTGAAGAAATAAAACTCATCATAGGAGTTTAAAACCAACTGTTAAAAAATAATTAATAATATTTTGAAAGTATTAAGTAATTTACCCAAGGTAATTTTATTGTCTTCTCCCAAAAGAATGGCCTCCCTTTCCTAAACCATATGCTTCTAACTTTTAAGGTGGGTAATAGCAGTTTCTTCAAATGGTGATATTTAAATTAATCAGAGAGTTTCTGTAGAGGATATTGTACTCACCAATTGGCACCCTTGCACAGTAAGTAGCCACACTGAAACCCACTATACTGCATCCACATCTCCTGCATATTCCAGTTTATCCATTCATTGAACAAATATTTATTAAGCACCTACTGTGCATCCATTCCATTATTAAAGAAAACAAAAAATGTCCTTAAAGCATCAATTCTTAAATCTATTTTATTCTGAATTTCTCTGAAAAAGATCCTTGAGTAGGAAGCAGTACTAATACATGAAGTAATAGCCTCCAATACAAAACTATATATAACTTATATCTGTAGGATGCTTTATGGATTACAAAGAGCTTTCATGTGCATTATTTCTTTTGCTATTCATCCTCTAGAATGTCTCAGGAGATAAGTAAAATTAAAATAACACTGATTTAAAATACTCTAATTAAAGAAACCTAAAATGGTAAGCATTAGCAATAGATAAACTCTAATTGTTGTCCCACTGAGGAAGAGAGTTTGAGAAAATAGGTCATACATAATGCTTTCCCTGATTAAGGAAGGAAGATAAAATGCTTAAGCCCTGCCACTAACCACTAGGGTGATGTCAGTGTAAGTCATTAAACTCTGTGTTTCAGCTTCTTTACCAATAAAGTGAGTGTTCAATCACATGCCAGTTCATCTCACAGAGTCATTGTGGGAATTAATGATGAGTCCCTCTAGTACAAAGATTGCTGATCTTTTGATCTCTGTAGCCCCTATGCCTCTCAAGGCCCTGGAGTGAGAGGGAACCAACAGTTATGTTGGATGGATAAATGGACAGAGAGATGGATAAATAAACAACTAATTGAGCTGACTTATTCTGTCATAGATTCTTTACATGATCTGCACAACCCACCCATCACATGAAGCCAATGGTAGGTCTTGACTCATCTATGGCTTTGCCTGAAGTCTTGGCATTTGCCATAGCATTGGCTTGGCAAGCAGTTACTTACCTTCCTTGTTCTACTTTCATTTGGATTCCAGCTCAAATGTATTTTTTTCAAGAGTCTTCTCAAATTGTCCCTTAATGTTGCCTGCTCAGTCCTTTTTTTGTCACTCACCCTGCTTTATTATCCTCCTAGCTCTTTGGATGGCCTTACTGAATTTTGCTGATTTATGCGTTATTTTTTTCCACCATTGAATGTGAGCTCCGTTGAGGTTCTCTTATTTACTATTGAACCTCAGTCCATCATACATAGCTAGTACCTAGCCCCTAATGAATTACTACTGAAGGAATGTATGAATTAGTCCAGACCACACTTTCAGGTACCAATATGACCTAATATTCCTCTCTTTTTTTAATTTTCTGGCTATTGAATTACCTGGCTTTATAATTCTGATCCAACATTTTCTCCAGGTTTGCCACCCCACTTTAGAAACATTTGGACTTTCTTACCAACCTCATCTAACATGAATCCATGACCTACTGATTCTCGGAACTCTATAACTAAGATAATTTTCTCCTCCTTATGGTTTCTCATAAAACTCTCATTGGTCACTCTTATTCCTAGGTTTTTTGTTAAGAGGTGATCTAGAAATAGATAAATGGATGGATGGACAGATGAATAGATAAATGGATGAACAAATAGGTAAAGATGAAAATTTCCAAGGCTTATGGCAATTTTCACCAGTTAAGTACTGGTGCAATTTTCATGAAGCCTTCTCTAATCAAAGATAATTGCCATTATTCCAACACTACTCTTACAAAGATTGTACACAATAGTGTATTTAATCACTATTCCAATAGTCTGTTGATATAAGGCACATATACAAGCTATTTTTCATCCTTAGTTTGGAACCAATTGACTATGATAAAAGATTTAAGGCTGAATCTAAAAATCAAAACATAAACTTTATTTTAAAAAAAAAATAAGAGCAGAGTGTGGAATGAAAATATAGTATGGCATTGGGCTCTGTTACAGCTTTGTACCTCTGCTCAACAACCACTCCCAAATTCATGACTTATAATAACAATCATTTATTTCACTCATGAATCTCCAACTTGAGTAGGGCTTGGTGGGGACAGGCTAGGGTTGTGTCTATTCCATGCAACATTAGCGAAGGTATCTTGACTAGGGCTGCAGGATCCATTTTTAAGAAAGATTACTCACATAATTGGCAGGTTAGTTCTAACTATTATTGAGAGTCCTGCTAAGGCTGTCAGCTAGAAGCCCTAGATTCTTTCCATGGGCTAATTGAGCTTTCTTGCAATTTTAAATCCAAGAGAATCAGGAAGAATTCAGGATACTCTTCTGTCCTAGTCTTAGAAGCAACAATTTGTCACTTTCATTATAATCTATAGATCAAAGTAGTCACATACTCTATTAGCCAGATTCAAGAACAGAGGACAGAGACCACGTTTACTGATGGAGGAATGGTCAGTTTCTTAAAGTCTGTAGAGTAAGATATATTATTTGGATTATTATTATTATTATTATTATTATTTGGAAAAGAAAATCTGGCATAGGCTTTCTAATACATGGCCCTAGAATTAAAGAAGCATACCCATATGGTCATATAACTATTTAAATTCACACAGATTTCTGCACCTAAAAACTAGTCCTTTTTTAGGGCATGAAAAAACTGACCAGAGAGGAAGAATACACTGAACTGAATTCTAAAACCCAATCAGAGCCCATTAAGCACAACGAAATCTCTCCATGGTTTCTAGGAGAGACAATGCCCTCATCTTGGATTTTTTTTAAAGTTTTTTTTTTCTTCCAAATTCCTGGTTTAATAAGGACTTCTTTATTTTGAGGGGAAAAGGTCCCAGACATCAGGCTGTTCACAAAAATAACTCACAGTATCAACTTTAGAAAACAAATCTTAAAACTATTACACTATTTTCCAGAGGATGCATTTGACATGCCAACTCCTATTCACTAAAATACACTGTTATATTTGTGTTGAACAGCCCCACACAGCACTCTAATGTGGGGCATAAAACACATACTTCTAACTCAAAGTTGCTCTCAGGTGCTACTCAACTAAATGATACTGCCTTTGCAGTTAGGGAAGCAACTATTAAACTCATAAATGAATGAAAAGAACTGTCTTCCCTATATAACAAAAGATTGTTTTGGAGACAGTTGATAAAAATCATACATCCTTTTTATTGTGAAGTCATAAAGAGGTATCAAAATTAAAAGCAAAATTACAGGGTAAGACTAAACTACTAGGAGCATCAAAAGAAGTGAAATGGGACCAGGTGCAAGGCAGTATGAATTAACGAACATGGGAAGAACAAAGATGAGGAAAACAGTGAGCACGTGCCAAAGATACTAGGGGAGAGGATCTGGTGAAAATTTTGATCTTAGACAAGCGCCTAGGTAAAGAAATAATGGCTAAGATTTCTAAACCCCACTATAGGCTTAAGAGTCATCCTCACCATTGGTGCTGTCTCTGTCATCCTTTCCTTCCTCAGCTTCTTTTTCATCATCTTTGATCAACGCCAGCTATTAGTTTACTCTGTTCCTTTTCAATTTTTTCCAGGTTTTCCAGAAGAGAATCCACTTTTTGTTTTATCTAGGTCAACTCCTTCTTAATGGTCTGAATGTCATCTCCTTTCAACTTTCTAGACTTGGAAGACGATCCTCATTGTCCACTCTTAGAATTGAAGCTTTTGCCCCTCTGTGAAGTGTTTCCTGATACACACTGGCATTTTGAGAGCACTACAGCCCAAGCAATAGGAGGTGGTGGTGGAACACGTGCTGGAAACTGTACATCCTGTCGTAATAATTGTGTTGAAAGTCATAGTCCAAATCAAAAGAGGAGCTGAGTAGAGGGAACCGAGAAGGGTGTTCTGGTACTGACCCGTACATCTCGGCTGCAGCTCATTTTCACACCTGTTTTCCTCGGTTCACTTATGGCTCTGCAGCCAGATTAATATTTAAAATCTGGCTGGCAATCATCCTTCCATCTTCTCCTGCCACAGCAGTCCTGGCATTCCTCTCATTAACATATTGAACGAAGGCAAAGCCTTATGAACAGAGCAACCCACAATTTTGTCATACTTTGAGGAGATTGCCTCCACATCAGACTTCTTGACCACAGAGTGTTTAGATTCCCAATGAATACACGGGAATTCATGGAGCGAGAATATGTCTTGTTGGTAACATTGCTGGCCATTGCAAATGATGGTAAGATTTCTCACAAAGCCAAAAAGTGTAGCTGAAGGTGAGGGAAAAGAGATTTGATTGTGAATCTCTCCCTCCCAGGTTCTAGGCAAAGAAACTGACTACAGCTGGAGGTAGGAAATGTGGCTACAACTACTCCATCTCAAACTCTTCACAAAATGCTAAGTTTATTTATTTCTTTTTTTTTTTCATTATTAAATACACAAGTTTATTAAACAAATCAGTGTTAAACAACTGTTTCCATTTACACATTAATTTTTGAGTCATTTCTGTTTTACTAACCACTGGAAGAGTATTCTGACTATATATGTTTGCATTTTGATTTTTCTGGTTTTGTTTGCTTTTCATTTCCTCCATCTCACTCATGAGTTTAAATACATTCTAAATGTTAAGAGCATATCTTAAGAGCAAAAATTTTGAGGCTATATGCGGATTGATCTACTTTAAGGAGTGTGCTGATTTTTTAAATTATATTTTACTAATACAATAATAAAGTAAAAGGCCATTTCATACAGGTCAAACATAACTTCTCCCAGCACTTTTCTGACCAGAAACTCCTGTGGTCTCTTCCAGGAGAAGAGACTGGGGCTGGTGTATATCCAGGACCACTAGGCAGAGACAAGACTCAAGTGGTTCGAGTCTCAGTCTCGGTGGCTTGAAAATAACATCTGGCACATGTGCATGTGTACCCAAATTCACAGGAGGAGAGTGGAGAAGGGAAGGTGATATGGTCATCCTCATTGAGGTTAATTTCTCACCTTCTCTCTCTCTTTTCTTCTCCAGCAAGCACACACTCCATTATGCAACAAATTAAAAAAAAAAAAAAGTAGAAAAGAAGCTTCAGAGGCCTCTGGGAGGACAGTGGGTATCTCTAAGGATTCTCCACCACCCTCCTGCAGAGACAGTGCCCGTGTCCTGCCTTGCCCTCTCCCTGTGAGCTCTGATTAAGTGTAGCTCACCTGAGGAAGTAACATACTTCTGGCTGCAATACATGGCAGCCTGTTTGCCCTTCACCCAAACGTGCAATATTCTCTTGCATGTAAATTTGTATGTATTCAAGATTCACCCTATGAAAAACTCCCATCTGACCTTCTGCCTATAAAGACAGCATTGGGTTTCCCAGATGCCAAGGTGCCAGACATCTGGATTTGGACTTCATATCCCAGTAAAATAGCTATTTTCAGTGCCATTTACTGAGAACTAGCCCCTGGAATTAAGAAATTTGTTTTCTTGGGGACCAGCAGTTAGCGTAATGGCTATGTCGCTGGACTCCCATGTAGTCGACCACGGTTCGCGTCCTGGACCCGGTGGCTTAAAACTCATGCCGGGCACGTGTGCGTGCGTGCCCAAGATCCCGAAAGGAGAATGGAGGAGAAGGGATTGCGGCGTGACCATCCCCCCTGGGGGGTGATTTCTTGCTTTCTGTCTCTATGTCTCTCTCTGTCTGTCTGGCGAGTGCACACGCCCTATAGCAAAAAACCTCTCAAAAAAAAAAAAAAAAAAAGAAAAGAAAAGAAATTTGTTTTCTTTTTTGGGCCTGCCATACGTGAATGGTAAGTACTTCCCTGACTTGAGCATAAAATCCAGTTAAGAATATAAATCCAATTTGTGAGATAAAGCAGTATTTGGTTTTTGACACTCTTCACTCTTTCTCTGGATACAGAATGTTTTCCAAGGGAATAGCAACTCTTTTCAAACAAGCACTGTAACACATTATGGAACGTTATCTTTTCATAGTATTGAGGACAGTGAGTTTACCTCGAATGGCTTTTATCTTTTTTTAATCACTCTAATCCTAAATCTGTTTGTTTGTTTGTTTGTTTGTTTGTTTGTTTTTGCTATAGGGTGCAAGCATTCACCAGAAAGACAGAGAGAGACAGAGAGACAGAAAGCGAGAAATCATCCCCTAGGGGGGATGACCACACCACAATCCCTTCTCTTCCATTCTCCTCTCAGGATCTTGGGCATACACGCACCCACACCCAGCGTTAGTTTAAGCTGCCGGGTCCGGGACTCAAACCATGGTCAACTACATGGGAGTCCAGTTAGCATTACACTAACTGCTAGTCCCAATCCTAAATTTATTCAACAGTTCTTTCACCCTACACAAAGTACAAACACAACTTACCTAAAATGCTACAAAGTTACAAAACTCAAAACAAGTTTCATACTACTCACTGTACAAGAGCCAAATTAGAGCAATGTGCATGTTGCCAAGGTAACCTGCAAGACTGCCACGAAGGGAGGGGTGGTAATGGGCTCCATCCTGCAAAAGCTGGTTCCCCACCTGCTCACCAGTTTCAGAGAACAAGGGAGGTGCGGGGTACATGAATCCATAGGAAGTCTGGCCATTTATAGCAACTTACAAGGGATGAAAGGTGTGGCCCTAGAGGTCAGAGGGCTCTCAGGCAGGGTAGCAGAGGGTCATGTCTAACAGAACTGGCCTCAGGTGATCCTTGGAAAGGACAAATGGGCTCCTAGGCTGGGCCGCACTGCCACCTGGGGCCCTGCTGGCATGCCAGGGAGCAGACTCTCAGGAGCTGGAAACAAGTGAACATCTAGCTGGAAAAATAAAGGGCATCTTTACAGACACAATCCCAAACCTGTACTTGTGCAGCTGGAACTTGGCGTGCAGAGGAAATGTCTCAGACACTGCCTTCAAGGCTTGTCCGAGGGAGGGCTCTCCTTTCCTAGGACCTCTGTGACAAAGCTGAGCTGTGTAGGATGTAGATTTGAGGGCTTGAGCTTCTGGCCCTGCTGATGGAGAAGTTAGAATTGGAGCAGTTCCAATGGCAGCGGCCAGGGGAGCTGGATCATGGTGCACAGGGGACCTGTGCTTTGGTGAGCCAAACTGTCTCCTCATCAGTGGAGGTGACCTGCACCACATGGGAGGGGTAGCAGCATTTTCCTGGGAGGGCTGAGTCACTGGGGAGGTGGCTGAGGCCAGGCCATCCATTTGTCCTTCCTCCATGTGCTTCAGCACCTTCTCAGCTTCATCTGGATTCTCCAACCCCACGTAGGCATAGCCCTTGGACAGATGGGGGGTGCATCCTTTCTATGGGCATGTCCATCATTTCAATTTCCCCACAGGTGGAAAATGTCTCCATGATGTGATACTTGGTCACATTCCTGGTGAGCCTCACATTATGGACTTTGGTGGGTTCAGGGGAATAACTCCACCTTTTCCTCTCCTTTTCATCTATTTAGGTGGCTTTGATTTGGATCGGGAGTGCAGCCTGTTGTCACATCTGTGCTGAGAAGGGCTCAGAGAACCAGAGGAGCAGCTGGAGCTGCAGAATGTGCGGGGACTTCCTGGGCAGCTGGATGCCAAGGGGGAGCGGGAGCCGCTGCTGGAGCCTGTGCTAGGACTGGAACCCGAATTGCAGGCCATGTGGACCTTGCACCGGTACTGCTGCTACCCTTGGAAGCACTGTGCCTCTTCCGAGTCTTATCCCGCCACGGACTTCGGTGGCCCCTTGATCTTTACTGTGATCCTTGGACTTATCAGAGCAGTCTTTGCGGTTGGTGGGAGAGGAGGCCATCTTCCCACTGCGACCTCCTCCCGCTCTCCTGAACACTCTCCAATGGCTTTTACTAAACAAGTGTGGAGTGGGAATGTAGAGAAAAATATCCTCTGGGCCTTAAATTGATATGGTTCTGTTTTTCCTTGAAACCTTATACTTTGTTCTGGCTTTGATGCCAGACAAGGCTTCAGGACTCAAGCTAACTGCCCAGAACTAAGTAAAAGAATGACCGAAATATATTATGAATGCCTCTGGTGGGTGTTCAGTTATTGACCATATCAATATTGAAGTCTGAAAACATATATTTATTTTTTATTTTTTTTAGTTGACATGTAAAAATTGCTTATGTTTCAGAAAAAAAATTTCGATGAACTAAATTTAAGCACTACACAAACTAATATCATAATATATTTCCATTACAATCACTTGTGGGAAAAGGCAAAGTATACATAGAGCAATTCTTCCTAATCCTCTCTGTTAAATGGATGAGGTCAGCCCTAACAGGCTGGAGAGCCAAGGGAGAGAGTGGGCTGAACACGTATGTGTACTTTCGTTCCTTTTCCACTGAAACTGGGGGTAGGAGTCATTTATTTTTAATCAATGTTCTTGGTCATAACAGGAGAGGAGACAACAGAGCAGACTGGGAAGGTGGAAGCAGATAGACATGTGATCATCAACATGGCGGACAGCTGAACTCTAAACTGGCCATGGCAGAGCTGAAAAAGTGTCCTCTTTATAGCACAGAATTCTCAAAAGGTTCAGTACCTGGAAAACCCAGGGCCTTTGGAAATGGGAGTGAGGAACACCTAAAGTGAGAAACACTGGGTTCAAGTTGCTGAGAAGCAGTTTCTTTCCATGTCTCCATTGTGGACCACGGCCCCTGCTCAAGTCTGGCAAAATCTGAAGATTTCATCTTTGGAGAGAGTAAAAAAGAGAGCGAGAGCCTCTGAATAATGAATTCCAGTGAAGGCTGGATGTTCTGCTGAAATGAGGTAACTTAAGAGAACATAGGTGAACTAGAGATTGAGGTTCTTCAGCCCCCTTTCCCTCTCACTTGTCTCCTATGATGACAAGAGTCATCTCTGGGGGACAGCTCAGCCCAAGAGGGAAGACCTGAGACCCTGTTCCTGGGCATTCCCCAGCATTGGCCGCTCAGGTCACCAAGGTGTGAAGTAGCAAACTGACAGCAGCTCCCTCCGTCTCTGAGCCCCAAACCCACCTTCCATCTGATCCTTGGTCCCAAGCACTGAACTGACATCTATGGTATCTGACGAAGTTCCGCAGTGTGCCGGGGAAAGATCACAGTAAATACTGAGACACAGCTGGGTGACAGCCAAGGCCATGCAGGAAAAAGGAAGTGCTAAGAGCTCTGTCAGTGTCCTCCAGAAGGTAGGGAAAGCTTCTCATCCATGAAGGACTAAACTCGGCACTGTGGCCAAGCTCGGCACAGACACAAATCCCTCCTTCCCTCTTTAGGACCGGGATTCCTTGGGTTACTAATACCAGGAGCAGAGGATACACCCTCACCTTACCTAGACCATTAATGGTCTGGACTGTTCTTAGTTCCAGTTTTCATTTGTTTAAAAATCTGCAAAGACATTTCCTGACTGTACTCCTCAGCAGTGAGGAAATGTGTCATCACTTGAAGGTTAAGAGCCCTGATGTGGGGTCTGAGCCAGGACACAGCGAGGTGGAAGCCCAGGATGCTGAGCGGGGACTGCTCAGGGTTGGGCTGGGCAGGAGAAAGTGGACATAGATGCATGCAGAGACCCCTCTACCCACCATGCACATGTCGTTGAGGGACAGCTTAGAGGCCAGCAGACCAAAGGTCTAATGTCTCTGCATGACCTTGGGCAAGTCCCTGGTGGCTTTGAAGCCTTGATTTCTAGCCTTCAGTGAATCTGACAGTGGCCCCTCCCAGGGGGACTGTGCTGGGTGAGCAGCTAGAGGGCACTGGGCTGGGAACCTGCCACTCAGTCTCTGTGAGACGCTGCAGCTGTCACTGTGCCCTGAGAGTGCTGGGCCTGGACATCCAGCCCAATACAGTTGTAATGAAGGAATGCCTGGACGGAGTAGTGCCTGAGGCAGGAGAAGGGCCAGATCCTGGGCTACACCACACTGGCCATGGGGCCACGCCAGCTCAGTACAGCGGAGCTGCTGAGGCTCTGGGCCTTGGCTCCCTTCTGCGGCCGCTCCACCTGGACCAGTCCCCTCTCACCACCCTTAGCAGCCGAGAGGTGGGGCTTTGTGTGAGTGGATACCCCAGGGAACACCTACCTGCCTCCCTTACCAACACCATCCCATGGGATTTCGCCCTTTACCTCCCCTTCCCATTCCCTGCCCTCCAAACCCACCCACCACGACCCTCTGGTCCCCACCTCACCATGGACAGACACTTTATTCAGCTCTTCAGTCTAGCAGCCTTACCCAGACCCAGGGCTGATGGGGTGGGGAAATGAGCTCTGCTTGGTGAGCTCCTGCTGTCATTGGTCTCCTCACAACCTGCAGCCCCAGGAAATCCCTTTGGCCCTCTGTGCCATCCAAGCATGGGGCAGCTGGCCCCAGCCTATGTTAGCCAAGTCCTCTCCACAACACTTGGGCTACTCTCCTGAGGAAAACCATGTCCCAAGACAAACCATTTCCCTGTACCCAGAGCTGTTCTGCAAATGTCACATGCACTCCAGTCCCGAGGAGACAAGGCCACCCAGGCCAAGGCCCTGTATGCCCATCCCCTGTGCTCCCAGGAGCAGCCAGTCATGCACAGCAGGTCCAGGGGCACTTGCAGAAAGAAAACAAGAAGGAAGGAAGAGAAAAAGAGAGAGGGAGGCAGGAATGAAGGGAAATAGAAGAAAAGAAAAAGGGAAGGAAGAGAAGGCAGTAAGGAAAAAAGGGTGGAGGAGGAGGGAGGGAGGAAAGGAGGATAGAGGAAGGAGAAAGAAGGAAAAGGCAAAGGCCAGAAGGAAACACACACACAGCTCCGGTGCCTGTCTGTTCTCCCAAATGGGGCTCAGAAATCTGCTGAACACCCTAAAAAGATTAGCTCTGAATACCGTGGGGGCCCTGCCTCCTTACCTTGGTCTATCCTAAGCATGAAGGCCCCCTTGGTTTGCTGCCTGATCACCAGATCCCCTCCCCCTCTGGAGCTCTCTTTTGTCACTACAGTGGGGGAGGGGATCTCAGGTTATGGGACAGGTTAGGCCCTTCTGGACTGAACTGAGAGGGGAGGGGGCTGTGCAGGGGGCAGGAGCAAGTCCTATTTCATGGACTCTTGAGAATCCAGAGGGCATGGGCTTGGCACATTCAGAGTTGGGTAATCCCCAAGTCCCCAGGAACTTGAGGAGCTGGAGGCATCTTCCCTCTGACTGGCAGAAATCCCTGCCCAGGCTGACTCAGCACTTCTGCCATCTCTGCTGTCACCACCTCCCAGCAGCTAGAGGTTGGGGAGTAAGGGTCTCCTAGGAAGAGCAGCAGGGTTAGGCAGAGCCAGGGCCCACTGTTGGCTGTGAGGTGGCCCAGTGGGGGCTGGGGAGGAAGCAGTGTTGATGCCATTATACGGAGATCAGGAATGGCTCCCTGGCAAATCTTATGTGCATTTTACACATTATAAAGGCCTGGGATTCACGTCTCTATTTTAATGACTATAAATAGAATAGTATTAAGCCCAGACAGGAAGTGGGGATACACACTCACACATGGCTGAGCCTCAAACCCATGATGTCAAGCGTAAGAAGCCAGACATAAGTGGCCACGTGTGGAACCCCATGTACTTGAGGTTTCTGGAGTGGGCTGATCCACAGTGACAAAGAAAGCAGGTTGAGCCTATGGGGCCTGGAGGGGGACAGAACAGGCAGCTGCTGTCTGATGGGTGCTGGGTCTTTCTGACCTGATACAAACGTCCTGGAATTGGGTCTCAAAAATGGCTGCATGACTCTGCCAATGGGCTGTATATCGCTGAATGGCAGTGTAAGGGCATAAATTTCTGAAATCTGAGGGAAAGACCGCAGGCCTGCGCCCTGAGAGCTGTGGGCTGCCCTCCTCCCCTCCAGCCTGCACAGGCATTCTTGGGCCCCAGGGACCACAGCGAGTCTGGAGGCCACAGGGTGGCTCAGGCAGGCAGTACCTCCCAGCTGCTGGGGACCTGCTTCGTGCTGGGCCCTGAAGCTGGCACATTTGCCAGCGATGCTGAAGTGACAGGAGAAGGGAGAGAGCTGGAGGGTGGCAGGGTGTGAGCAGGGCCCTGGGGGCAGCAGAAGGCAGCAGCGACCTGGGAACCTGCCCAGCCTGCACCTGGACCAGCAGAGGACAGAGGAGACCGTTCCCACTGCTGCCACACCCCATCACTGGGGAGGGCCAGCTTCCATCAGAAACAAGGATTGACCCAAGAGATAATGTATGATATGTGTCCACGAGAAAGCTCTAAACACAAGGGAACCTTGTTCTGAGGTTTCACTGGCTCGTTGAACCGGAAATCTATGGATTTTCTCAGATCTTGTTGTAGAGTGCCACCGAATGAACGAACACCAAAGCCAGATTAACTTTAAAGGGAGTCTTTATTAGTTGGCCAGTGACTACAGTCTGAGACTTGGCGGGGGGAAGGGGGGACCGAGAGTCAGAACTGTAGCCCTGACTGAAGTTTGAGTAGTCTTTTTATAGGGGGTCAGTTACCAGGGGTTTCGATGCAAGCAGTTTACAGAAGCTGAATAAAGCAGGTTAATTATTTCTGAGGGGAGCGGGGTTTCCATGCAAGCACTTACATTGCTAAAGAAAAGGGTTTTGGGCTAGTTAGCAAAGACAGTAAAGGTACAGGATGTCATCCCAAATATGGTTCTCTGTATGGTTAGCACAAGTTGTTTTCTCATGGGAAGAGCAAGTAGGTCTACAGAAGCAGACAGCCATGTTAGGGTAAGGGAACAAAATGAACAAACAGTTGCTCATGTGCAAGATCTGATATGCGGCCTTCCACAATCTGCTCCTCAGCATTCTTGACGTTCAGTTGCAAGGACACTGGAGATATGAAATCAAAGTGTATCGTCCTCATCACTGTCTCAGGTGAAATTGACCCAGTTGGAAAAATCTAAGAGCCATACTCAGTGGACAGGGTCTGAGGTCAGAAAGTTGGAGCAATTTACCAGCAACAGAAACCGCAGGAGGGAAATCCTGACTGACCAACAATGGGGGATGCTTTGGAGGAGGGAATGGATTGAGCTCAGCAGTTGTTTGTGTTAACAAATGACGAGAAGAGACTAGCATGTGTGACTTCGTGAGATATTGACAGGGTTCAAACTTTCCACAGATAGTCTGTCACTGCAGTTAGAGCTCCAGTTGAGACCAGACTGCATGTTCCAGCCCCCAGAGAGGACCAACACAACACAGGTAAGAAGCACCAAAGAGGGACCAGCAGGTGGTGTAATGGTTATGTTGGTGGACTCCCACATAGTCGACTCTGGTTGGAGTTCAAGGCCCAGTGACTTAAACTCATGCCAGGTGTGTGTACAGGCATGCCCAATATCCCAAGAGGAGAGTGGAGGAGAAGGGATTGTAGTGTGGCCATTCCCCCTAGGGTAGGGGGTGATTTCTTGCTTTCAGTCTCTCTGTCTCTCTGTAGGGATGTGTTTGGAGAGAGGCCCTGAGGTGTGGGGATATGCTCTGAGCAAACACTGCCTGTCCCTTTGGGCTATGGCAGAACCTTGTAACTTGTCCTTTCCTTGACCCTTGCTGAAGGCAGAGCAAAGGGTGGAAATTGCTAGGGGTGTTCCAACGGACACATCTGATGGAATTCAGGAAACATCATGACCCCCAGTTAGCAAAGTCTAATCCCTGCTCGGCCTCTGTGAGATTCTTTAGCCTTCTCTGGGCATGGTGGTGCCCGCCTTATGGCAAGATTCTTTAGCTTATGTTTCTTCCACACACCTGCAGCTAGGCTTCTTCATTAAAAAAATAAGTTTAATGGAATTTCTCCATAATGTGTTTTTCATCAGGGAATATACCCAGTTTAGTATGTCTGAACTCTTACAGTTTTGTTACCTCCTTCTTATTGTCTGTAACCTGGCAATAAATCTATGGAATGTCGCAAAATACATATATGTAGTGTTGCCTTGCACTGTAAATAAAGATACCCAGTTTGTCTGGGCGGCACAAGTTGCTTGGGCTACCTAGTCTCAGGCCGCATGTGACCACTGCTACTCTCTCTCTCATTCTTCCCACTTCCTCCTTAGGTAGAGCCAAGCCCAGGGGTGGACGCTGACATCTCTCCAGTGAATGCATGTTCCCTATAGCAAAAATCTCTCTAAAAAAGAGCAGCAGCAGCAGCAGCACCAAAGGACCTACCCATGTTCTTGTGTGGGAAGTGGCGCAGGTTCACTCAGGTAATAAAATGTCTGAGGGTCAAGGCCTCCTCCTCTGAAGGTAAACATCCATAACACCCAAAGGAAGAAGAAAATCCTCAGCTAAATGAAAAATTGCATGAAGCGATTTGAGATAACATTTGAGAATTTGTGCATTCAAGTTTTTCTTGGGAGATCCCCAAGATATGTGCTGGACTTGGTTCTCAGAGCAGTGAGTCCTGCAGAAACGCTCTTGTCCTCAGCCAGCAGCAGTATTAGTAGCAGTATTAGGCTGTGGGTGTGTCTGGTAAGTTCACAACTGAGATTACTGGGTAGTTATGGTTTCTGTATTCAAAAACAACTCTTCAGTTATTCACTGTGGTTTGTCAGTGAAGTAGCATTTTGCCCCCTGAAATAGCTGCATCATAAAGAGTATCACAAAAAAAAGCTGTGTCATAAAGAGTATCACAAAAACATGGGGCCAGCACGTGGCATGGTAGTTAAGGGTGCTGGATTCTCACGTGCTTGACCATGGTTTGAGTCCTGGACCTGGTGGCCATCCCCCCTGGGGGGTGATTTCTTGCTTTCTGTCTCTCTGTCACTCTTTCTTTCTGGTGAGCACACACGCCCTATAGAAAAACCTCTCAAAAAAAAAAGGGGGTGCTTATATAAATTAATTTAGATGCTATTCAAGTTCACATGACAAAGAAATAAGCCAGCTTTAAATATGATAAAAGGAAAATGATTAATAACTGAAAATCTTCAGTTTTTAACATACAGTTTGTTCAGGGATTATTGATCGCTCAGCATCATGTTTGTCTTACTGTGGTTGGTTTAATAAAACAGGTGGTAATTTTAAGTTACACGTTATATATTACATGGTAAATATATGACCAACGGGAAAAATGAATTAAAGACTAACGTTCTCTAATATCTTGTTTCTTATAGATGATCAGGACATAATGGTTAAAGAAGTTCTAAGTGCTGTTAAATAAGATTGAATTTTCGTTTTTTAAAAATTATTTATTTTATTTATTCATTCATTTTATTTTGATCAGAGAGAGAGAGAGAGAGAGAGAAAGAAAGGATGAGAGAGAGGGAAAGTGAGAAAGCAAGCCATCAGGTCCAGGACTTGAACCATGGTAGGTCATGAGGGAGACTCCAGTTCCCCAATCACCATGCCACCTGCTGGTCCCCTTAAATAAGATTGATTTTTCTAAACCTTAATTTTTTGTTCTCTTATGCTTTAGTTACAAGACTAAGGACTGGAAATTATACAAAGTAAATGTTCTAACTTTAAAAGTCATGTCCGGCTGTTGTAATCTGTCCTGTGTTTGTCTTCAGTTTTAGTGCCAACAGACACTGAGTTAACTGTTTTTCATCCCTGAAGTGCTTGAGGCTTTTGTTCATGGTTAGTTGCTTTGCTTGATGCCTTTCTACAACTTTTTTTTTCCCAAATGACCAGAATCTTAAACTGTTATGTCTTTAATGAAATTCTTAAAAAGAACTGAAAGAGGATACTTACTCTTGTATGTATCTAATCATTACACTGGGTAAATAATAATAAAAGATAAATTTCCAGTTTATATGGAGAAACAGATTGTTTTTCTGGACTACTAAGCCAACCATTAAGCAGAACCAAAATAAACCAAAAGCAAGGAAACGTTTTAACAAAATCACATGCTTCAATTATTTCTATTGTCAGTCTTTGAAAATTTACAAAAATAAAAGATGTTGGATCTATAAATAGGATTGTTTTGCTCTATATTGGAAAATTTGTTAAACTGTATTTGTTTGTAAAACACATACCCATAACCTGCTGGTATGTACTAAAAGCTACTATTGCTAAGAGTTGAAAATTCTGATAATACATGTGATGTCCTTCATATGAAGTTACAAGCTGGATGGCCTTTCCAGAGCTGTCAGATTTCCAAGGTTGGGCAAAGAACTAGAGGTAGGCTTTGGCAATCCAAAGGTAATCTTTAAAATGACAACAAAATGTGTTCCTTAGAAATAATAATTTCTACCTAATTAATTGGAAGAAACAATTATTTCCAAAGACAAATTTATAAAGGAAAGAAAAACAGGGTTAAAAAGAAAAAAAAAAGTAAGTAGGAAAGAAATGAAAAACAAAACATAAAGATATAAAAATGTATTTATGGTTAAAAATATTAAAAGGCAAGAGAAAAAAATTAATATAGGGGACCAGCAGTTGGCATAATGGCTATGTCACTAGACTCCCATGTAGTTGACTGTGGTTCGAGTCTTGGACTTGATGCTTAAACTCACACTGGGCACGTGTGCATGGGTGCCCAAGATCCTCAGAGGAGAATGGAGGAGAAGGGATTGCAGCATGGCCATCCCCCCTAAGGGCTGATTTCTCACTTTCTGTCTATCTGTCTTTTGGGCAAGTGCATGCACCCTATAGCAAAAACCTCTTCAAAAAACATTTTTTTAATATAGGAAAATTTTGTAAGATAAACATTTTTTGTCCTACAGTAAAATGGCTGTATTATTCCAAAATAAAAAATAGTGAAAAGGGGACAATGTTGCAGATGGTTTGAGTTATGTTAAAGAAAGTCTAAAGAATAACTATAGAAAAATTTTTATGAAAGTGTTTTATGCATGACAAATGGAATCTGAAGTGTGGCCATAAGCAGTGGACCACACTATTCAGTGTTAAGCACCATCTAACTACAGTAAGGAGAAGTCAACTTGCTAGACTGTAAACTGGTATCACTCTTACTTATATGATGAGATTTACCACAAAATTCAAATGACTATTCATAAGCAAGGTAAACATGTTGTGAATCTAATTAAAGAATATAATAACACTTGTAAAGTTTACTTTAGTAGGTTAGGCTGTTTAATCCTCTCTGACTTTGTTTACGTGGAATACCTGTTTGTGGATTTTTGTTGCATATTACTTGTAACTGCTATGCCAGCTACAGGAAGAGAGAGAAAAAATCTACTCCATACTTGAAGGCCTGACTCTTTCCTCTGCCCAGAGACAACTGGCTATTAAACCAGTCAGACATGTCCTTCTCCCAGGACTCTACTGCCTGGAAGAGATAACTGATAGACCACTAGGAGTAAGCCCTCCTAGCTCCTGGGACTAGACTCCTGGGAATGAGTCTTCCTAGCACTGAAGGACACATGCATTCAGAGAAATGATATTTACCCAATAGGGGAAACTGAGGACAGAATTCTGCTCTTTCCCAGTTCCAAAATCCCTTACATAGGGTCTGGGATGAGTCATGCCCACAAACAATAACAGATCATTTATTTATTTTAATTTTGACCAGAGAGGGGCAGAGTGAGAGAGAGAGAGAGAGAGAGGGAAAATGAGAAAGCAAGCCTCTAGGTCTAGGACTTGAACCACTGTCAGCCATGTGGGAGTTCAGTGCCCTTAACCACAACGCTACCTGCTGGCCCTGACATAGTATCTTTGTGATAGGTGAATCACAACCACAAACATTAAGAGCCCATTTTGACTCCCTGTTAACAGGGCATCTTCTTTTGTATCCGTCTGGCTTTTCAGGGTCTGCCAGTCTTCACCTAGCAATGGAGAACCCTAGAAATGGAGACAAAGACCAGTACATCTCGACTTGACTCCCACAGTGATTCAGAATTTCTCCAACCATCTTTAGCACTGTATTAGCTCCTAATCTGAAAGGCCTTCTAAACAGACTAACCAGTATGTGGACAACCTGCTGCTGGCTAGGAAAACACAGAGGGATTGCATAAAAAGAACAAAATGACTCCTCTCCCTCTTACAGGAAGCTGGCTACAAGGTATCAAGTGGAAGGTGAAAGTGAGAGGAAGCTACCTCGTAGGTGAGTAAGAGGAAAGTGCCCACTCAGCCCAGAGAGTGAATCCTGAGGCCTCGCCCCAACCTTTACTAGAGCACACAGTGCAGCCAATTTCTTTAGCCTAGGGATGCACTTCTGACCCATAAACACCATGCAAACCAACCCTCTGGAGAAAGCGGGCCACAACCCAGAGGCCTGAGAGATGGCAGTCCTGCTGTAGTCACCTGGACGCTGGCTCAGCTGCGCATGCAGAAGCTTGCAGAGTCAGACATCTCATAAGATACATCCATGATGAATGTCTCTTTTATCTTTGTGCCAGTTTTGCAGTTAAGAGTGCACTGTTATCTCGTGTCAATGCCTATGATTGCAGTCATAGTTCTTGTCCTGACAGTAGGACTGGCTGAAGTGGCCCCTGTTGACTGATTGGGGTGAAAGGTTCAGCTGGTGCCTGTGTTCCTTCTATGGTCAGGGTGTTCTGTTCTTATTGAGAACTTCTAATCTGGTCTGCCTTTTAGAGGCCGGTGCTCCACCCTGTGAGCCATGCATTTACACCACCTGGCAGGGCTGAACTTTCACCTACACCTAACATCACCATTCCCATTTCTCTTGTCAAGACCATCCCATCTTAGGGACCAACGAGAGCAGTGTTTTGTATGTGTGTGCAATTATAGGTTATAATCCTATGCATGTCACAAATTGTAAAAATCTCGCATGGGAATATGGGCTCAAGGATAAGGACATCCATAAACAGGCCTCGCTCCAGTGACCACAGGAGCAGCTGTCCTTCCTGGAGCTAAGTTTGTCTCTGACTTTGTTGAAGCCACAGGTAAAAGGAAGGCACCCACACATGTACTAAGTTTAGGATGATTCTTTTTGACCCTAGTAGGGTCCAAATATCAATGGGGGATGTGGTAGGGGGGTATAATACCCTACATTTATGAAATAAATAACATTACACTTTATAATTTTCATTTATCTTTTCAAATATTCTGAGAGTATTTGACTTTCCAGAAATTTTTTGAATTATTTACTTTATACATTGCCTTACTTTTTTATTTTGCTATAGTCATCATGTGATGGGGGGCCTCCAGGACCAAGGGAGATAATGGGCATGCTTAGAACGAAAACACACGTACGGCCTGTGGTGACCTTGTAGCCCTATCCCCATAGCAGCTCAGCAATTCTTAGTGACCTTGTAGCCCTGATAGCAACTCTGTAACTTCATGTACGCCTGAGCATCTAACAGCCTGGCAGCCCAGTACATGCTGCATAATGCTGTAATAGTCTTCTACCCAATTGAAAGTATGTAGAAGTAAAATATAACCATGTATGGGAGACAAAGATGCTAAAACAAATAAGAGGAAGAGCCCCAAGAGATAAGGGTCTCAGCCTTTGTATGTGAATCTGCTGAGCCAGTGCTAGCACACAAATAAATCACTGTTTTTCTGAAAAAAGCCTTGGTGTCCCGTATCTTTCTCACTAAATATCTGAAAACAATCAGAGACAGAGAGAGACAGGGTGAGAGGGAGGGAGAAAGCAAACTTTCAGGTTCAGGACTCCAACCACAGCCAGATGCATGGGAGTCCAGCACCCCAACAACCATGCCACATGATGGCCCTGACTTTCCAGAATTTGAAATTAAGTTTACTAAAATCATAATTTAACATGTTCTTTTTTTATTATTCAAATAAAAACTTTGTATAAAAGCACTGCAGAACAAAAGCTGTCTGCACAGTAATTGATTCAAGTTCCAGTTTTGCATCAATCACTAACTAGCACAGCAAAGAGCTACCCGAACACACAGACTGTACACACAGACATGGGCCAGCACAGATGGAGCCAGTGGCTCCATTCATGCACACGGGGAGGGGGTCGAGATACAGGAACCTGCCCAGAAATCACATGGGCAGAGACATCAAGGTAACAAACTATCGAAAGTTACCCATTTCCAACTAGGCATTTCTCATTTCATAAAAGTGCTTAAAACTTAAATGTAAACCTGTGACTAGCTTTTAAATTTTTCAAGAAACTGCAAAGAATCCTAGTCAAGTTATTAATACCATGTCCATGCAACACAGTCCAAGAGTTGTTTGAAAATACCTTGCATATGAGCTGAAAAGAACTTGGCATCTACAATTACACTGAAATTTTATACAAAGAATTCAAACCAGCCTATCCCTGAAGCTTCACCATGACCATTTCACAGCCTTTTGTACAGAAATGTGAAGTGTAAGTGCCTCCCCACCTCACCCTTGGGTCATGGCTGTGGACCCCAGTGCACCCCCAACCTGAAGACAGGAGAATCAGCAGCTGCAGCCAGGGTGAGCAGTCAGCACAGCTCCTGGGACACTGGAGAGGCAGCTGCAAGAACACCAGTCTACTCTGTAAGTTACTCACCCTTTTTCCACAGGGATTTAAGACAAGTTTTAAGACTTTTTGCCTGATTTTACAAAAAATGTGGACTGAACACCAAATGTCTATGAACACCAACACATACCATCGTCTGTGTGAACCAGTGAGAGGGCTGTTCTCTGGAACTCGACAGATCTGGCTAGTTAGCACTACTACTGTTTTCCAAGTGCTTAGGTAGATTCTAGGCTATTTCAACATCTATGGAATAAAATAAACTTTTGTAAACCTGTCTTTTAAGAATTCAGAGACCTGCAGGTGGCATGGAGGTTAAGGCAGCTGGATCCTACATGGCCAACTTCACATTTAGAGTCCCTGACCCAGCAGCTTGAAAATAACACTGTGTGTGTGTGTGTGTGTGTGCACAAAATCCCAAGAAGAGAGAGAAAGAGAAAGGATTGTGGCATGGCCAGTCCCTCTGATGGTTTATATGTTGATTTCTAACTTTCTGTTTCTGGCGAGGCGAGTCCATGCACCCTATAACAAACTTAAAAAAAAAAAATAAAACAAAAGGATTTATGTTGATTACCAAAAACAGAGAGAAGAGCTACCAAGTTAAAAAAAAAGATATAAAGGGGCCAATAGGTGGTATGATAGTTAAAGGCACTGAACTCCCATTGGACTCTCACATGGCCAACCACAGTTGAGTCCTGGACCTGGTGTCTTGTTTTCTTACTTTCTCTCTCTCTCTCTCTCTTTCTCTCTCTCTATGCCCTATAGCAAAATTTTAAAAGTAATGCCCTATAGCAAAATTTTAAAAGTAATAATAATAAGACCAGCAGATTGCATGGTGGTTAAGGCGCTGGATGCTCCCACATGGACAACCACAGTTGAATCCTGGACCTGGTGCCTTGCTTTCTTACTTTCCCTCTCTCTCTCTCATCTCTCTCTGTGTCTTTCTCTGGTCAAAATGTAAAAAATGAATAAATAAAATTAAATAAATCTTTTAAAATAACAATAAAATGCAATTAAATTTTCTAAATAATATGGAGACTATGTTCAATAGGATTTAGATTTGGGTCAACATCAGGGCCCTCTCCCTCACTTTTGTACCCAGGAGGGTCTGCATTACTCACTTGGTGATCTGAACTCCCTCATTCTTGAGTTTTAGGTTGCACTGTCGTGGGGCTCATGTGAGAGAAGTGGAATGGCAAGCAGGTGGCCTTCTCTAGTATCAAATACATGAGTCCCCACAAAAGACACAAGTGTCTGAAATAGATTTCTCCCAGACACAATGATGATTACTCCAACTAAGCAAACACCAGGCAAACTGAAAATGGTGAAAATGACACATAGCAATCATGGGAATTCTTCTGCTAGGCACACATGGGCTTTTGAACTAGCAGTGATCTCACCAGGTTAGAAGGGGGTTAAAAATTGGAGCCAGCAGGTGTTGTAGTAGTTAGCTGGACTCCCACATGGCAGACCATGGTTCAAGTCCCATACCTGGAGGCTTGCTTTCTCACTTTACCCCTCTCTCACTCTGTCCTTCTCTGGCCAAACTGAAATAAATAAAGTTAAATAAAATAACTCTTAAAAAAAAAGAAAAACAAAGTGGACTAAAAACCAAATTGATGAAGAAAATTATTTGATATTTTAATGGATACATTTTCTTTTTTGAAAGGATTATTTATGTTTTCATTTATTCATTCATTCATTCATTTTTTAATTTTACCAGAGAGAGAACACAGAGAAAGAGAGGGAAAGTGAGAAAGCAAGTCACCAGGTCCAAGATTTGATCTGTGGTCGACCATGTGGGAGTGTCCAGTGCCTTAATCACCACACCACCAGCTTGCCTCATGGATACATTTTCTTACATTACATTTTTATTGTAAAATACTCAAGAATTGCTAACTTAAAAATGAGTAAAGCCACATTAAGTACTGTGGTATTTGAACATGGCAATGACTTTAAGCACCTCTAGTTGGTTGATTTAAAAATCTACTCCTTGATAAAATTGAGCACTGACCTCTCACCTTTCCTGCATCCCAACCAACTCCCTCCCCAGAGTTGCTGTCATCATGAGTCAGCTAGTTGGTTGATTTAAAAATCTACTCCTTGATAAAATTGAGCACTGACCTCTCACCTTTCCTGCATCCCAACCAACTCTCTCCCCAGAGTTGCTGTCATCATGAGTCAGATAGAGACTGAGGAGCTGGGTGCCAGAAGCAGGAATCTCAGATTTTGATTTCTTTGACTTGGCTGAGTCAAAGCCTCAAAATCTCTGTAGTGTGCTTGGCTGACTCTGGAATGTGTAGAATAGTACAACAGAGGCCAGTGCTGAGAGCCAGCTGCCACCCATTTGCAGAAGTCCTCTCCTTAGCAACTCACCACATGCAGAACTGATGAGAGGTGCAAATCACTTCCATGTCTGCTGCCTCCTATTCACAATCACCCCTGCCATCTTCCTAAGGACAGCTGTCTTTGACATGGAATTGACACTGCTTACCCTCCTCCAATTGGTCCCAGTTGCTAAATGGTTTTCTTTCCAGTATCTAAGAATTTACCCCCCACCTGCTGATGTCAGTAGGGGTCGGGGATGGGTATCTGCTAAAAGGCAGGGATACTGGCTGAGGCCAAGCAGAAATAGAAAAACCAAGACAGGCTGGAGCCCACAGACTTCATCTCCCTAGTACTCCATGTAGTCAAACAGGCTGAACCGGAGCAGGGGCCACCCGAAATGCAGGTTCTGGGGCCCAGTTCAGACCTCCAGAGTCAGAATCTCAGGATGGAGCCCAAAATCCACATTTAGACAAGGTCTCCTAGGGGACTGTGGGTACCCTCCCAGGAACCACCTCTTAAGCTCTTAGTACACAGGGACTAAATCTGTTGACTTCTCTTTTGAGCTCCCTTAAAAATACTTATCTGTGGCAGGTGGCCTGGTGGTTAAAGGTGTTGGACTCCCACATGGCTGAACACAGTTCAAGTCCTGGACCTGGTGGCTTGCTTTCTCACCTTCCCCCATACTCCCTCTCCCTCTCTATCTATCTCTCTCTGGTCATATTAAAAATGAATAATAACAATAAATAAAAATAAATAAAATAATTTTTTAAAAGAGTCTGAAAGAAAACACTTTAAAATATTAAGAATGGTTGTGTCTGGAAGGAAGAATCTAAACTAATGTTTTTCTTCTGTTAATTTTCTATTTGTTCTAAAATTGAAAAGTGCAAAAGTTCTTTATTATATTATTATATGCATACACACACAAGAATCTTCAAATGGTTTATAGGAAATGCATATTATAAAAAACTAAGATGTGGTTCTTTCTTTTTTGTACCAATGTAAATTTGGAGTTTAATTTTATTTGTAGTTTTCTCATAGGCTACATATATACTACATATCATATATATTATTTTAAAAATAATACCATTTTTATAAAAATGATGGTTTTACTAGTTTGCTGTTGATAATAACAGAAAATACTTGGGTCTGGTAATTTATGAAAGTGAAGGTTTATTCAGCTCATGGTTTGGAGGTCCAATGTGCAGAGGCCACATCTGGTGGAGTCTTGCAGAGTCTCATGTCATCACATTGAGGCCAGAGCAGAGCAGAACATCTGTGTCCACAGTCTCTGCCAGTCTCCTACTCTCTGCCTGTAAACTCACCAGTCAGTCATGAGGGCCCTGCTCAGTGACCATAATCCTGACCTCTTCCCAAAGCCCCACCTCTTAACACTGTAGTCTGATTAATGTTTGCCCATTTTATCCCATCGCAACCAAATCTCAGCACAGAAATTCAGGGATAGACATACAAATCCTAGCATAAGTGTTTTCTGTGCTTTTCTCAAGTAACCCACAGCTGTTAGCAACATATTAGCATGTTACTACACTTTTGTAAAATCAGAGTAAAAGTAAACTTCTTTTACATGAAAGTGACATTTTGTGAGAAATAAAAACAAATTTTTCAAAAGACTCTGCCACAGAACAATATTAAGATATTTGGAAATATTTCCATTATCATGTAATTTTATTGACAGAAATTATAGGTCCCATACAGAAAGCTCTCATATTTACTCATGTAAAACTGCATGTAAAGTGAATTTTCTAACGTGTTTTTGAAGTCTGCTAGTTGGACTTCAGTAAGTATTTGGATTTTTTTTTTTAATTTTCCATAGAGTACATGCACTCACAAGAGAGAAAGAGAAAGAGAGAAAGTGATAAAATCCTTCCCCCTCCCCCCCAGTGGGGATGGCCATAAAACAATCCCTTCTTGGGATTTTAGGCAAGAACACACTTGCATTTGGTTTTATTTTAAAGCAGTGAGTCCCAGGTCTGGGACTCGAACTGCACAGTTGGCCAAGTGGGATCATGCTACCTTAACTACCACACCACCAGCTGGCCCTACATTCTTTTTGTAAATAATAAATCACCTCCTAAAAGGATACCCAGCACACATGCACACATATGTGTCTGGCATAATTTTCAACCCACCATGTCTGGGCATCAAAGCACAGTTGGCCTATTTCTCACCCTCTGCCATTTCCCACCTTCCTCTCACACTGTCTCTGGTGTCTATAGTTGCTTTCCATTCCCTTCCCCCCACATTTTATTGATTCACAAAATATTTTAATAATCTAAATACTTTTTATAGCAAGTTCAGTTGATTATATATACATATTTATGAACACATGTCTGACTTTAGGCATGAAACTCAGTGAGTAGAATGAATAAAGTATAAAGTAGCACCTAAATGAGGCTATATAGCTTATTGTGGCCACTACGTAGGTTTTTTTTTTTTTTTAATTTCAAGGAAAACAGTTTTAGCTTTAATAAATCAAAATTTTAAAATGTTAAGAGAAAGTTATTTTGAGACCTTGTGGGAGGCGAGAGACTGTGGCCCACTTCCTTCTGAGGAGTGATGGCTGTGCTTCCCACAGAGGTGCAGCCGCTTGGTGGGTTTTCATAACTGTGGTTCAGGCATAAGTTCCAGATCAGCCTTCACTGTCCATGTGACTCCTGCCCTTCCCCACCAGTCCCTAATGGTTCTGACACACTCACCCTGGGAATGGAAGACAAAGAGTGCCTCCTTTAGCAACCAGGTCCTGCCCGGGCTCTCTGCTGGCTAGAGGCCATGCTGTTAGCCCACAAACCTCCCTCCAGCCTGCATGGGCAGACCTCTGAGAAAATGAATCTGACCTCTGGCAATGCCTGGTGCCTGTCAGCAGAGAGCTCTTTGCCCACACCCTCTGTTCCCTGAGGAGGCGTGTGAGAAAGTGTGAGAGCTTAGAAAGTCCTTTCAATGTCTCGGGCTGCCTGATGGTGCTGCACCTAAAAGGACTTCCTGAAGGTGCCAAATCGGCACAGAAACCCCATCCCAGCCAGTGACCAAGGCACTTGATGACACCAGTCATAAAGAGGGGAGTGAAAACAAATCCCTCAGGAACACTAGGGATGCAGGCCTTGTGAGTGACTACACAGGTGAAGGCATTTCAATTATACCATGATGCGAGTCTTGTGAGTGTGTAGGGGAAGGCATCTCAGGAGCACTAGGAACACAGGCCAGGTGAGTCAAGAACACAGATACTCAGGCTGTGTGAGTGACTCCACAGGGGAAGGGACCTCAGGAGCACAGGGACATGGGTCATTTCAGTGACTGCACAGGGGAAGTCACCTCAGAACCATGGGGGAGTGACTACATAGGGAAAAGCACCTCAGCAGTACAGGGGGGTGGGCCCTGTTTGTCATGACACTGACAAAGAAGCTTCAGGAGCACAGGGATTTGGCCATGTGAGTGAAAGCACAAGGGAAGGAACCTCAGGAGCATCAGGGAGAGAGCCATGTGAGTGACTGCACAGGAGAAGGGACTTCAGAGGCATCATGACATGGGCCATTGCCTCAGGAGCACAGGGAAGCAGACAATATGAGTGATGGCAAAGGGGAAGGCACCTCAGAAGCAAAGGGCCATGGGCCGCGTGAGTGACTGCACAGGGGAAGGGACTTCAGAGGCATCATGACATGGGCCATGTGAGTGACTTCACAGGAGAAGGCACCTCAGGAGTACGGGGACATGAGTCATGTGTGTGACTGCACAGGGGAAGGCACCTGGGGACGTGGGCCCTGTGAGTGGCTGTCTTACAACTGCAGGGTAAGGCATCTCAGGATGACAGGTGACGCAGGTCATGTGAGAGCACCTCAGCAGTACAGGGGGGTGGGCCCTGTTTGTCATGACACTGACAAAGAAGCTTCAGGAGCACAGGGATTTGGCCATGTGAGTGAAAGCACAAGGGAAGGAACCTCAGGAGCATCAGGGAGAGAGCCATGTGAGTGACTGCACAGGAGAAGGGACTTCAGAGGCATCATGACATGGGCCATTGCCTCAGGAGCACAGGGAAGCAGACAATATGAGTGATGGCAAAGGGGAAGGCACCTCAGAAGCAAAGGGCCATGGGCCGCGTGAGTGACTGCACAGGGGAAGGGACTTCAGAGGCATCATGACACAGGCCATGTGAGAGACTTCACAGGAGAAGGCACCTCAGGAGCACAGGGACATGAGTTGTGTGTGTGACTGCACAGGGGAAGGCACCTGGGAACGAGGGCCCTGTGAGAGACTGCAGGGGAAGGTGCCTCAGGATGACAGGTGACGCAGGTCATGTGAGTGAATGGGCAAATAAAGTTGCCTCAGGAGCACAGGGACATGAGTTGTGTGTGTGACTGCACAGGGGAAGGCACCTCAGAAGCAAAGGGCCGTGGGCCATGTGAGTGACTGCACAGAGTGAGGTACCTCAGGAGTACCAAAAACATGGGCCCTGTGAGTGACAGCACAGGGGAAGGCACCTCAGTTACCCCATGATGTGAGTCTTGTGAGGGACTTTGAGAAAGGAGGAACCTCAGGAGCACATACTCGAGCCGTATGAGTGACAGCACGAGGGAAGGAACCTCAGGAGCACCAAGGAGGGGGCAATGTGGGTGACTGCACAGGGGAAGACAGCTCAGAACCACCAATGACTCAGGCCATGTGAGTGACTGTGTAAAGGAAAGCACCTCAGGAGCAGAGGGAAGCAGGCCATGTGAGTATCTGCACAAAGTAAGGCACTTCAGGAGCACCAGGGAGCAGCAATGTGAGTGACTTCCCAAGGCCTGAGCTTCAGCTCCCTATCCCGCCCCCCACACACACACACATAGTTCTCACTTGGGGACTTGGGTCATGTGAGTTACCACACAGGGAAGGCACCTCAGGAGCACAGGTACTTGGGCCGTGTTAGTGACTGCACAGGGGGAAGGTACTTCAGGAGTGTAGGGACATGGGCCATGTGAGTGACTACACAAAGAAAGGTGCCTCAGGAGCACAGGGATGTGGGCCTTGTGAGTGACTACACAAAGTAAGGCACCTCTGGAGCACCAAGAATGTGGGCCATGTGACTGCACTGGAGAAGGCACCTCAGTTGAATTATGATGTGAGCCATAGAGTGACTGCGTAGCGGATGGCACCTCAGAAGCACCAGGGACATGTGTGGTGTTACTGACTTCACAGGGGAATGCACATGAGGAACACAGACACTCGGGTCATGTAAGTGATTCCACATGGGACGGCACCTCAGGAGCACCAGGGACATGGTCCATGTAAGCGACTGCACAGGGGAAGGCCACTCAGGAGCACTAGGAACTCAGGCTATGTGAGCAACTGCGAGGGAAAGACATCTGAGTAGCACTGGGGATGTGGGCCACATGAGTGACTGACTACATAGGGAAAAGTGCCCCGGGAGCACAGGGACACACTCCATGTAAGCTATTGCACAGGAGAAGGCATCTCAGGAGTCTAGGGATTTAGGCTATATGAATGACTGCACAAGGGAAGGAACCACAGAACAGAGACATGGGCTCTGTGAGTGACTGCACAGGGGAAGTCACCTCAGGAGCACAGAGACATGGGCCACGTGAGTTATTGCACAGGGAAGGCACCTCAGAAGCACTTGGGACATGGGCCCTATGAGTGACTGTGGAGGGGAAGGCACCTCAGGAGCACAAGGGGGTGGGCCATTTGAATGACTGCACAGGGGAAGGTGCCTCAGGAACACCAGGGATGAGGGCTGTGAGTGACTGCACAAGGGAAGGCGTTTCAGGAGCAGCAAAGATGCTGGACCTGTCAATGACTGCACAGAAGAAGGTGATTCAGGAGCCCAAGGATTTCAGCCCTTTGAATGACTATGTAGGGGAAGGCACCTCAGGAACTAAGGGAGTTGGGCTTCTTGATTGACTACCCAGAGAAAGGCACCTCAGGAGCACAGGGTCATGGGCCATGTAAGTGACTTCACAGGAGAAGGCACTTCAGGAGCAGAGACTCAGTTCGTGTTAGTGACTGCACAGGGGAAGACACATGGGCTTCTCTCCTGATGTTTCTGTCTTAGGAAACTGGTTAGTGGCCAGCTGGCAGCTGTTGAATTTATACAAAAGCATAAGGCTTTAGAAACTGTATCTTA
>NW_006159822.1:38019-39595 GCF_000334495.1 Tupaia belangeri chinensis | reverse complement strand
GGGCACATGTGCGTGCATGCCCAAAATCCCGAGAGGAGAATGGAGGAGAAGGGACTGCAGCATGGCCGTCCCCCATGGGGGGTGATTTCTCTCTTTCTCTCTCTCTGTCTTCCTGGCAAGTCCATGTGCCCTATAGCAAAAACCTCTAAAAAAACAAAACAAAACAAAAAAACAGATAGATGATAAATGTTAATAATGGCAACAGATAATAAACCATCTTTGTGTTATTTGTTTCTCACAGTTAACAGTTTTAGTAAAATAATTTCAAAAATTACAGAATTAAAAGAAGAAAGTACTTCCTGAAAGGAGCTTGAAAAAAGAACTTCCCAAGGTCTGATTGCAATTATTTTGATTGTAATTTTTAATCTTTTCTGCAAGTCACATTCTGCCACTGTCAGAAACTTACTGATGTGTGGAAAACTGTCAACTATAATGGTTTACATGCATTTTACACTACATATATTATGTGTTGAAACCTCCAACAGAGGGACCAGCAGTTGGCATAATGGCTATGTTGCTGGACTCCCATATGGTCCACTGTGGTTTGAGTCCCGGACCAGGTGGCTCAAACTCACGTGGGGTGTGTATGTCCAAGATTCCAAGAGGAAAATGGAGGAGAAGGGATTGTGGCGTGGCCATCCCCCATAGGGGGTGATTTCTTGCTTTCTGTCTCTCTGTCTTTCTGGCAAATGCGTGCACCCTAAAGCAAAAACCTCTCAAAAAAATAAATAATCCTACACCAGGAGTGGGACCAGCAGTTACCATAATGGCTACGTCACTGGACTCCCATTTAATCGACCACGGTTCAAGTCCCAGACCCGGTGGCTTAAACTCATGCCAGGCTCGTGTGCGTGCGTGCCCAAGATCCCAAGAGGAGAATGAAGGAGAAGGGATTACAGCATGGCCATCCCCTCTGGGGAATGATTTCTCACTTTCTGTCTCTCTGTCTCTCTCTGTCTTTCTGGCAAGCGCACACGCTGTATAGCAAAAACCTCTCCAGGAAAAAAAAAAGTCTAACACCAGCAGTGTGTGCAGGCATGCCCAAGATCCTGAGGGGAGAATGCAGGAGAAGGGACTGCAGTGGAGCCATCCCCCCAGGGGTGATTTCTCACTTGCTGTCTCTCTCCTACAAGTGTACATACCCTATAGCAAAAATCTCTAAGGAAAAAAAAAAATCAAACCCTGCCAGACACATCTGTATGTGTGCCCAAAACCCTAAGAGGAGAGATGACAGAGAAGGGACTGCAGTGTGGCTGTTTCCCCTGGGGGAGTGCTTTTTCACTTTCTCTGTCTCTTCTGCACGTGTCCAAAACTAAAAACAATAACAAAATAAAAATACATATGCATTTGAGTGTATTAGAATATTTAGGAATTCTAAAAATGGGTATACTTTCACTGCATCAGAATGTCTTTTATCAGTCTAACAGCCATAGAAAATTTTTTGTAGTTTTTTACATTTTTATTTTACTAAAATTAAAGCTGGAAATTAAACTGACTTATTAGCTACAAAAAAAGGATGAATATTCAGCCAGAGACATCAGTTCCTCCTGAAAAAGCGGATTTATCTCCTCTTTGA
>NW_006159822.1:36675-37877 GCF_000334495.1 Tupaia belangeri chinensis | reverse complement strand
TACTTAGACTACCAGTTTTAAATAAAATAAATAAGGATAAAATTATAATTACAAAACCAGTTTTTCTCTTTGGAAACAAAAAGCCACTTCTGACCAATTGTTGCCTATACGTACATATACTGCATGTTATTAAAAGCTTTTTCAGAGAAGCAAAATACATTTGTCTTCCTGACATTGGATTCTAGTATCTGTGAGCTTTTTGGTTTCCTGTTTTTTAAATCAGGAAGGCAACTGCGAGCATTGGGCCTGAAGGTACTTCCGTTTTATATGTGAGAAGACCACTGAGTGTGCTTCCCTGCACAGAGCACAGGCAGTTCCCACAGTGACTCAGGGTCCTCTCTGTATGTTAACAGCACAGCCCAGCATAGGTTCTAGTTCTTTTGACTGCACCCTAAGGAATTCAAGTGTTATCAGGGCAATTAATAGATAAAATGCTTGTCAGTGACTAGATGACTGTTTTACAAGAGCTGGTATCTCTGACTTCACTTTTTTACTGTTTGAAACTGCAGATGCACGATACCTGAGAAAATAAACCAACTCCCAAGATAGCAAGGGCCTGCTAATCCATCGTCTTTGTCTGTGCAGTGTGCTACTGCCCTGAGATTTCTGCATTTCTCTTTTCTTGAAAAATCAGTCATTGATCCTTTCCAACATAAGCAGAGAAGAAATGAGGAAGAAAGTATCCCTGTCATGCTCACCCTCAGTCCCAAGATTGGTAAAAGGGGATTTAACCAGACTCAGAGCTCTTGAGATAGCTGATGTCAGAATTCTTCAATACCTTGCGCATCTACTTTTTTTACAATGTAGAACAACAACAACCAAAAGTCATGACTCATAACTATTGCAATATAATGTCCTCGACTGGGAACAGGTCCAGAGTGCACCACAGCAACAAGGTCGTACATCCTGTCAGGACTCGTTGCATCACCTGAAGTGTTGAACAGATGAAGTTCTAAAAGAAAAACTATGCATTAAAAAAGTTTTGTATATCAATGAGGTTGATCAATATATTTACATTTCTTCAAGTGTAGAGCTAGAATCATGGGGACTTTAAGTTTCATCTGTTTGTGTGCTTCTTATCTGCTGTGACACTTCACAGTAACATTTGCATTCACTACAGAGTGTTTCTGTGTTGCTAATACCCTTTAAACTGTAAATATATTGTTTTGTTCCACGTAAACAGAAAGATCTAAAAAATGTTC
>NW_006159822.1:29830-36418 GCF_000334495.1 Tupaia belangeri chinensis | reverse complement strand
GTGTGTGTGTGTGCCCAAGATCCCGAGAGGAGAATGGAGGAGAAGGGATTGCGGTGTGGCCACCTCCCTGGGGGGTGATTTCTCACTTTCTGTCTTTCTGTCTCTCTCTCTGTGTGTTTGGCAAGCACATGCGCCCTATAGCAAAAATCTCTCCAAAATATATATATATATATTGGGAATGGTATTTAGTGGGTCATTTAAGAATTCATGGGCATCTTGTCGCAAATATTTGACAAAAGCTCATTCCCTTTTTGAAACCCTGTTAGGAACATCTTAGGAGGTACCTCCAACCTTCTTCTTTTGAGTAATGATGCTATGGAAGCGATCTGCTAAGCACGCAAGAAGGTTCTCCTTTCTAGATTGACTCTTGTATACTGGAACTTTTTCCTGAAATGGACGACAAAAATAAAGTGCTTGAAGAACTGAATTGCAGTAGCAGGTACTCCGAAAACTGACTAACCCAAAATAGTGCTCATTGACTGGAAACTGGTCTGGACCAATCTCTTTCTCAAATACTGAGGCATTGGTACAGATGGAGGTGAATTTGGAGACTGTCATTAGGATTTCCATCTACCCAGTGCCATCTTCCACCCAATCACAACAGCAGCAACAGCAACAATGGCTGGGGAGGAAGGCTGCCCACCCACTCATACTGCAACCCATGAGCCAACCCCAGCTACTAGGGACCCACACACGGAGCCTGCTGGGCCACCCTTCCAGCCTGATCTTTTCACTCACTCTGGTGGTGTCCTATGATGGAAAATCCTGTGCATTGTTATTAATACAGAGTTCCTTGGTCCTTCAGGTGAGAAGGCAGTCCCCAGTGTGTACACAAATTCTTACACAGAAGACATTTGCAGTCTGTGACTCACGATGGCTATTGTATTTTTCACTGGATCTCCCTGCCCTGCAATACCAACCTCTGTTCTCATATGATGAATGATTTATCACAGGTACTCACTGCTGCCTCATATTTTTGCCTACAGAAAATGCTGTTGAATTGTTGTTCATAACCCTTGGTATGAGTGTGTTTAATGGAATTTCTGCCTCAGCACCCAGTCTCAGTTCTGAGGTAGGTTACATGGCACGCAGTCTTACCCATCACATTGGCCTAACTGTACCTTCTCCTCCCATCTTACTGTCTGTGACACAGCCTGCTTGTGTCTCAGTTCATTGACAACCCAGCAGATCCCACGCTGTGGACTATGATAGAGTCCATGATCAATAGTAATGCACAGTCTACGAGAGGCTGGCACCCAAGGGGAAACCAGATCCAAGTCCTACTCCAGGTAGCTTGAAACACACTGATGCATGTGTGCTCACAGTTCACCGGGCTAGAAGGCTGTAAGAAGGGTCACAACATGACCAGATCTAGAGGGTGCTCTTCTTCCACTGTCAGGCTCATGCTTGTGCTCTCAATCTCTCATGGGCACATGCTCTATCACAAATAAAGAAAAACTTAATGGTCAGCAGAGTTCTGTAAATAAGTGTCCTCTCCTCAAGTGTTTCTTTTATGTGTTTACCCATAACCCCCACAGGAACACCTGAGGGATGAAACCCATGGGCCTCAATAGAAAGGCCTAGTCCTATGGCTTCTCTGCCCCAGATCACCACTTGCTCTCTTTTGTCTCTAGTTTTTGTGTCTGTATCTTAACATTTCTGGGTCACATGATTTTTTTTTTCATTTTGTTTTCTTTTATGCAATTTGCTTTCAATTCCAAGTGTCTTGCCTGACCAACACACCCAAAGATAGTGATCTCCTGGTCAGGGCTCTCCTACATATTGGATACTATGCTTGTAGTCACTCTGAAGAGAGAGACCTCAAGAATACATTAGAAGGAAACTACAACAATAGAAATAACAACTCTGCTCTAACAAACTCAGGCAGCCAGTGCAGACAGTTCACATGGCCTTCTAAACAACACAGGTGCTGCAGAGCAGAAGGAAAAGGCATGAAAAGCAGTGACTCCACCTCCCAGCAGTCTTTGGCACCCCTGAGGAGTCTGTGGGAGGTGGGGTAGGGTAGGGAATTGTGGGCTATTCTGGGAAGAACATTCCTTGGCAACAGAATTTCATGGTTTTATAACCCACCTATTATTTTTTCATTTTAATTGCCAGAGAGTGTGTGTACTCACCAGAGAAAGTGACAGGGGAAAGCACCCCCACAATGGGATATGCTTACACTGCAATCCCTGCTCCACTAGGCTACTTGGCCTACCCATTATGATCCATCTTGAAGGTGTCATTTCCTCTGCCCAATCCACAAAAATGAGGCTTTTTTTGGCACAATGCAGCAAAGTACTCATTGTACTTTCTAATAACCAGCAAAGTCCAAAATAACCTAGGATCTGGTAAGTAAAGCATTCTCTTTTTCAGATTTTGTTGTGGGGAGGAACTCGACAAACTTGTCTACATGTGTGCTGAGCTATGTATCCCTAGAAGAACATTATGTGCATTTCATCAAGCACATGCCTGCAGTTTAATATCTGAGTGTATTTACACTTACCTGGGACGTTCAAACCCCGACTGGATTTCATGCGTGATCCTAACAGAGCAACAGAAACTTGCTAGAAGGAGGTCTGCACCTGCGACCAAGGTTTCCCTCACCTTCCAGGTGCTCTGGTTGAAAATATATCAGAAAGTGCCTGCAGTCAGGGCACAGAACTGCTGCTGCTTTTTAACCAGTCTGAAAGGAACACTAAAGGATGCTCTGTTCTGTTTACAGTGGCTATGAAGAGAAACCACATTTCATTCTAGACAATGTAAGATTTAGGGAAATCTAATTCTGTCTATAGGATGGTGAGTTCGTCCGCCCCACTTAGACATGGAAGAAGCTGCTTCATGTGTTCTAGCACAGCACTCATGATAAGGGCTGTTTACCCAGAGGGAGGGAGAGACTGAAACCCCTGTCCTCTGAGAGCAGCAAGGAGGGCTCTTCAAAGACTCCTCATTCCTGGGAGGGTAAACTGCTCATCTGCTGTGGGGGATACTTTGCTAAGCTTTGTAGCTATTTATTAAAGGGCCATCTGCAGGATGTGCTCAGGAAGTTTCCAACTTGGTGAGTCAGTTTCCAGCATAGTTCATAAACTCTCCCTGCTTTCATTACGCAGTTCTCATTTTCAGCTCAAGTTTTCCATTTCAGCATGCCTAGGAGGTCGTTGGTTGTTCAAAGTTGGACCTGAGACCAAAACACTACCCTGACATTGCCAATAACCACCGCTTAGGGTTTTATATTATAGGAGAAACTCACGTGCGAGGAGGGACAGGGCCGATGGGGAACCCAGGCACTGGTAGTTTCTACACCATGTTTGCCCTGCTGCATTTGCACTAGGCCTCCCACTGAGGCCTAAAGTTGCCACTCTGGCCACTCACCCCACCCCCACAGCAAGCTGGGGCTTTTAAACAGCATTCCCAGGGGTTACATCCCGCCTGAGAAGGTGTTTGCCCTGAGCCCCTTGAGTCCATCTATTTAAATAATATCTGCAAAAGAGCACAGATTGTTATCCTAAATGACTGCATAATGGAGAAATTGAGAGCAAACTAGATGTTGGTCTTAAATTACTACTACTATTATTATTATTATTTAGTTTTTTTCCATAGGGTGTGTGCACTCATTGGAGAGAGACAGAGAAAGGGAAAATGAGAAATCACTCACCAAGAGGATGGCTGGTCTGCAATCCCTTCTCCTCCATTCTCCTCTTTGGGCCCTGGGCTTGTGTGCACACCTGGTATGAGTCTCAAGTGACTGGGTCCAGGACCCAAACTGTGGATGGCCATGTGCATGTCCAGCACCCCAACCCCCATGCCCCTTCTGGCCCCAAGATGTTGGTCTTCAAGAAATAGGACCAGTCAGCTACTCTCACATACTCTCTCTCAGAAATGGCTTTTGGTAACAAGCCCAAAAGGACAGGCCTAATGGTGTCAACCGTAAGTATGAGCTGACTATAATCAACGAAAACGTCTACTGGTCCAATTTTCCTAAATGTTTACAAGTTGCTCTGAAACACCTTGCTTCCCTAGAGGTGTTTGTATGTGCGTCGTTCAGGTGGTACTGGCTCTGCCCACATGACTTCTCACTTCTGCTCCACTGGAGCCACTAGGCTAATCTTCTGAGAAAGAAGCCCTCGATCTTTGCCATGGTGCTCTCTTCTTTCCTTGCCAAAGATTGCCTGCTCACAGATGCCCAGGTTACAGGAGGAAACTGCACAAAGGCAAATTACAGTCTGCCACTGAAAAAAATCAAAGGGATTTAAATCCCAATGAGCCTAAGGCTAGGGTACTCACCAAAGTGTAAGCCTGGCCACCAGCCTGTCCTCAGAGGTTTAGAGATCGGTTGAGTCCCCCCATCAGATACTGCCACAGAAGAGATGGTTCCAAACCTCCATTATAAGTCGATACTCTAGCTATGATGCTGCATCCTATAGCATAGGACTAGCTGGCAGTGTAGCAGCTCACTGCTGACATGGACAGGAATCACACTGCAGTTACACAGATGTGTTCTTCATGTTCTGGATGAAAGATGGCCCAGCAGGTGGATTTCTGTCCCCAGTGTAATAATAAGGGCATTCTATGTCTTCATGTTCCTTCCAACCAAGATTACCAAGAATATTTGGAACACTTTTACCTTTACAAAAGGGTTCTCTAAGTGGTGAACTTTACCGAAAGTTCACTGCTTCATGAAGTTTCACTTAGCATGTGCTGCAGACATGGGGCTGCCTGCCAAGGGGTCAGTAGGCCATGAGGAGTAGCACACACGGCCGTGGGCTCCCAGTAGCAGATCCTGTTCCAGGAGATGGCTTCTTTCTCTAGGACAGCCTCTTGCTCGGTGCAGAGGCCTCACCATGATATCAACATGGAGTATTAGGTATATTGATGGCCACTCCATACAGAGGGCCCAGGGCAGGCTCCTGGCTGTGACCTAAGCATTGAGTATTTTGTTGACAACTTCTATCCCCACCCCTCCATGTAGAGAGCCGGGTGCAGGCAGCACCTTAGCTGTGGGCTTCTCCTGAGGGCATAAGTCCAGCCCCTCCAGTCTGCAGTGGGGCCCTGGGGGTCTCAGGATGCCATCTGACTCAGTGTCTTGGGGTTTCAAAGTCCAGCTTCAGGCTCCTTCACAGCTGAACTCTCAGCCCTTGGAGCACCTCTCAGGGCTCACTGAGCTGTAGCTGCTGCTGCCGGGCTCACCATGGGTGACTGACACTGGCTAGACTGGCTCTGTGAGGCTGCCTGTGGCCACACCCATCTCTCCTGGCTTCGGCTCAGGGTGCCCCCCTGGCAACCTGGCTCTGACATGGAACACCTGGAAGTTAATTGGCCTGGGGGTAGAACAAGCAGTCAGGGCTCTATGACATCTAGGATAGAAGGTGAAAAATAAGCTTTTAGCAGTGGACCTTCCTCTTTTACTCCACCCAGACAGGGCTAGTCTATCCCACTCCAGGAGTGCCTCAGGGGAACTCAAGATCAGCTTTGGGGATAGGGTGTGAGTCTTCCTCCTGTCTTTGAGATGCCCCTCTCTGCCTTCCCCCTTCTCCTCCCAGCCCTCCTCTTGGTGGTTCTGCATTTCAGAGAACCACCTGAGACAGCCTGGCCTGTGCTGTCCCATCACCTAGAGAGCCCCCTGACTGAGGAGAACTACGCTAAGGGGCAACTGGGCGGTAGCGAGTCCACCTGGATGAAGAGCACAGGCACATCTCTTCCCTCCATTCCTGCCTCCCCAATTTCAGGGTGCCCTGGACCCCAGTTCTACTTGGAAACCTGGTACACTCAGCCAACTCACCTCTTGACCCTTCCGTAATCCTGGAGACTTGAGCAGCCACTACCGCTCCAGTGGCTATTTGGGTGGTTTGATTAAATGCGGGTCATGGCCTGGGTGGGACATGGGGGAGTGGGCACTGTGACTTGGAGCTGCCAGAGGACATCTGGGCCAGCCTGCGCATGTCCTGCCCCTTCCCCTATGCTGCCCTCTCCACCTACACGTCCTCACTGAGGCTCCCGTGGTGTGTGTGTGCAGGGGCCATGGGGCACTGCTGTGAGTTCTTCATACTCAGAATGTCAAGAATCCTCCCTGTGGTGGGTTTCAGTATATTCAATGTAGAGAAAAAGTAGTAAACAACACAGAGAATCAAATAAGAAATTATGAATAATACAGAAGGGTGCTTTAAATTTTAAAACAATGCAAGTTGCAGAAGTAAATAGAGAACATATATTTATAGAAATTTTTAAACACTACTAATTTAAATCATATATTAATTACAGATTAACTGATATGCAGTAAAACTATAATGAAGGGCAAAAGAATGTTTAATTTAGGATGAATGATTCTAAGTGGGGACAAAAGAAAGGGCCTCAGGGACCAGCAGTTAGTGTAATGGCTATGTTGCTGGACTCCCATGTAGTCGACCGCCATTTGTGTCCCGGACCTGGTGGCTTAAAACTCACGCTGGGCACATGTGTATGCATGCCGAAGATCCTGAGAGGAGAATGGAGGGGAATGGATTGCGGCATGGCCATCGCCCCTGGGGAGTGATTTCTTGCTTTCTGTCTCTCTGTCTTTCTGGTGAGCACACGTGCCCTATAGCAAAAACC
>NW_006159822.1:18725-27142 GCF_000334495.1 Tupaia belangeri chinensis | reverse complement strand
TGAACTCCATGTAGGAGTCCAGCACCTTAACTACTATGCCACCTGCTGGCCCCCTATGTTGTTTTATGATGATAAATGCAATTTGGTGTTCTCAAGAAACTATTGTAAGCATGGGAACAGACTGGATGGCCAGGTTATAATCCCTTCTCCTCTTGAGATCTTGAGCATGCAAGCACACGCGCCAGAATGAGTTTAAGCCATGGGAGCAAAGGTTTCAGAAACTTATCCTGTTGTGGTCAAAGACCACAGACAGCACTTGGACTAAAGCCCAGAGAAGAGGGAAGAGACTGTCTCAGTGCCGCAGGCTGAAAATACAGGATGCTGGAGCACACACTGATGAATTGCCATTCCCTGCAGCTACTACTAATGGACCTGTACCAAGCTTAATTAAAATAAAAAGGTTTTACTCCTAAAACTCCTGAAAATTATAAAAGACTTTAAAGAAGTGTGACAAAAGTGACTACAGCGTTCCAAAGGCAAAGAACAACTGCAGACAATGATGTGCCTGTTGTCTTATTTGGATCCAGTGGTTCGCTGATGCACAGTCCCACAGCTGCAATGACTGTGGCCTCTGGAGATGTGTCATTGGATACCTGAGGAGTCGTTTGGACTTTCTACCCACCTGCAGTTTCTGTAAATCTGATGTCTTTTGTTTGTTTTAGAGATATTTTTGCTACAGGGCATGTGCGCTCACCAGAGACACAGAGAAAGACTGAGAGAGAAAGTGAGAAATCACCCCCTGGGGTGATGGGCCCACTACAATCCCTTCTCCTCCATTCTCCTCTCAGGATTTGCGTGTCCACACACACCAGCATGAGTTTCAAGCTGCTGGGTCTGGGACTCAGGCAGTGGTCAACCATGTAGGAGTCCAGCACCTTAACTACTATGCTGCCCCGCTGGCCCTCAGATGTTGTTTTATGATGATAAATGCAATTTGGTGTTCTCAAGAAACTATTGTAAGCATAGGAACAGACTGGAGTTTTTATCAAGTCAGGAGCAATTATGCACATAACCAAAAACACATATTCATAGAATTTAGCACCTTTCATGTATTTGTTTGTGAGAATGAATATGTGATTGTGAAAACATCCTGCAGAAAGTAGTAAGGAATGTAGCATCTAGAAATATTCATTATGACAGTCTTTAGGAGTGAGAAAAGCAAAAATGCAAAAAGACTAGGTTCATGGAAGGTAGTATTACATATTGCTTACTGCTGTAAAACAAATGTTTTTAATGTTGATAGAGCTCGAACTGAAGCTGTAAGAATCGTGGCTTGCTAGCATTATGATGTATTGCAGTATTTTCATTTTGATTCTTTTCTAAATTCTACTTCAACTTGTCTGATGTTTAAGTATTTCAGATGCTTATTGCAAAACTTCTAGGTTCCACTTTTTTTTTTTTTTGAGAGGTTTTTGCTATAGGGTGCGTGTGTGCGTGCCCAAGATCCTGAGAGGAGAATGAAGGAGAAGGGATTGCGGCATGGCCATCCCCCCTGAGGGGTGATTTCTCACTTTCTGTCTCTCCGTCTCTCTCTTTCTGGCAAGCGCATGCGCCCTACTGCAAAAAAACCTCTCCCCCAAAAAATAAAGAAATAAAAACTCATGCTGGGTATGTGTGCGTGCATGCCCAAAGTCCTGAGAAGATAATGGAGGAGAAGGAACTGTCTGTCTCTGTTTTTCCAGCGAATGTATGCGTCCTATAGTAACAATCTCTCTCTCTCTCTAAAAAAAAAAAAGTGCTGTCTTTTATATATAAATATATATATATAAGACCAGTAAGGAGCAGTGGCTCCCTCAATGATGACCCAGAAGTGTGCTGCATGCAAGAGTGTGTGAACCCAGCCGTGCACCAACCTCCCACGGGAGACTCTGAGCTTCCCAGTCAGACAGAACAACCGTCAGAGTTTCCCTCATCATTCCAATGTGGACTTCCATGCACAACACAGCAGCTCTGCAGACCAGCTCTCCCTGCAGCCCAAGTCCAATTCACCCTTGAACGCACTGTCCCACACCGGCCACCAGTTCCCCCGGTTCAGGCTCTGAAACGCACTTGGAAACTGGCCTCTAGTTACTGGTAACTGCAGTCCTCAGTGCTTGCTGCCCTGCAGACCCACATTGAGCTCCCTGCCAGCAGTTCAAGCTGGGGCTTGAGCACTGTCTATACTAAGCCTCGGCACATTCTGCTTGAAGTAATTTCACTAGAAAGTGCATCTCATGCAACTCCTCATGACTGCCCTATTGGGGACAAAAATTCTCCAGCAGTCGATTTTGCAGTGATCTATTGGAATTCTCTAATAAGCCAGTCCAATAATTCTTTTCAGGGCATTCTATTTTATTTCCATTATGCTGTACTTTTCAAAAAAGCTATTTAAGTAAGTAAATAATCTCCCTAATTTATAAATATTTCTTTTATTACATTAAGTTTTTATAACTTCAAAATAGATAGCATGAGTTTGTGTCAAGTTTAAAAACATCTGAGAATAAGAACATCTCACAGCTTCAAAAGACAACAGTAAGGGGGCAGTGGGTAGCATGGTGGTCAAGGCTCTAGATTCCCACATAACTGGCCACGGTTCAAGTCCTAGACCAAGCAGTTTGAAAATCACACTGGATGTATGTGCATGAGGTTCTAGCCCAAAATCCCAGGAGGGGAAGGAACTGCTGTGTAGCCATCCCCCTGGGGGGTGGGTGACTTTCTCACTTTTCCTTTCACTGTCCCTTTCCAGCAAATGTATGTACTCTATGGCAAAACATTTAATATATATAAATCTGGTCTATGGTAATGGTTGACACACATAGAGAATATCACTAGATCAGGGATTTGATGCACTTTTGCTCAAATTGATTATAGAGTAAGAGAGAAGAAAATGTATTTAAGAGAAATATGAGAAAAGAAAATATGAACATTTTACAGGTAGAGGATGAATATAACATTTAATATTGGTATAATGGAGTGATACAACGGCTTCGCTAGCCCTCAGAGCTCTTTTCACTTAACTATTCTCTGAGACTTTAAAGAGTATGACTATAAAACTAATTTTTCTTAACATACATACTAAATGAGTGTTGGAGACTCAAAATAGTGAAGTTAAGGTTTCACACTAATTCCAGTGAAATAGCTTTTATGCAAAACACTTTTAAAGCTCTGGTTTTCAAATCCATGTTTGAATCTAAATTCACTTTTTAAATATACTAAATAGTGATAATTTTTTTCCCTTTTAGAGTAGAGTTGATTTGAGGAGGGAAACTTGCTCTGAATAATAACAGTGGTAAAAGGAGAGCAGTTTTTGCTGCTGTGAAATACACAAGTGAAACACAAAATAAGACTGATTGTTATGGCTAATTCAGAAAGAAATTCCAAAATATGAATTTGAATAGCAGAATTACTGGTAGTGTCCAGTACAAGCAAAACTGGATATGATAAACAAAAGTATTAACATTTAAAAATATTTTATATTATAGTCACACTTCAAAATAGGCATTATTGGGACCAGTAGTTAGTATAATGGTTATGTCGCTGGACTCCCATGTGGTTGACCACAGTTCGTGTCCCGGACACGGTGGCTTAAAACCACGCTGGGCGCGTGTGCATGCGTGCCTAAGATCCCGAGAGGAAAATGAAGGAGAAGGGATTGCGGCGCGGCCAGCCCCCCGGGGGATGATTTCTCGCTTTCTGTCTCTCTGTCTCTCTCTGTGTGTGTCTGGTGAGCGCACGCGCCCTATCACAAAAAAAAAAAAAAAAAAAAAAAAAAAAAAACCCTCTCAAAATAGGCATTCTTATCAGGTTTTCATGTTTTTAACATATAATATTTAACTGCCATCACTTACCTGATTTAATCATTAAATTAAAAACTCTACTCCAGGGACCAGCAGATGGCATAATGATTATGTTGCTGGACTCCCACATAGTTGACCATGGTTTGAGTCCCAGACCTGGCAGCTTAAAACTCAGGCTGGGTGCATGTGCATGCGTGCCCCAAATCCCAAGAGGAGAATGAAAGAGAAGGGATTGCAGGGTGGCCATCCCTTCTAGGGCATGATTTTTCACTCATTATCTCTCTCTCTCTATGGTGAGTAGACATACCCTATAGCAAAAATCTTTCTCAAAACAAATAAACAAACAAAAACACCTCTGTCCCAGAGTACATATGTTTAAATTCAAACCATTTTAAAAGGTTACAAATGAACTTCATGCAAGTTGGCAACAGTTCTGGTACTAAAAATTGTAGCAGTTTCTTCTGTTTAAATCACATTAGTAATGAAAACATGTACTAAAAGGGTTTTCCTAAGAAAAGTACTGTTATTATTTGCCATTAAAGTCTATGACCTGTGACATGAGATTCTTAAAGGGTTTTATGTGAATATAATATTGTAATTTCTCTAACCTTTTTAAAGAAGGTAACTAAATTATGTCTATGTACTAAATCTGATCAGGAAAAATAAGCCAGGAAAGGTTGACGGTTGTTGACAGTATTTATTAGGTTTTATGTAAATGGAACAGTTTCTTTTTTTTTTTTTTTTTTTTGGGGGGGGGGGGTTGCTATAGCGCACATGCACTCGCCAGAAAGACAGAGATAGACAGAGAGATAGAAAGTGAGAAATCACCCCCCAGGAGGGATGGACACACCGCAATCCCTTCTCCTCCATTCTTGTCTCGGGATCTGGGGCACACACGCACATGCACCAGGCATGAGTTTAAGCCACTGGGTTCAGCATGCGAACCGTGGTCAACTACATGAGAATTCAGCAAATACGCTAACTGCTGGTCCCAAAGTGGTACAATTTCTTGTAATAATAGTTGTATAGTAAGAATAAAACACTAACTTAATATGTATTCCGTTAAAATTGTTAAGTATTTTTATATTGCCAAGAAAAATAAGCAACTTTGTACACTTGAAGATGTTTTTCCAACAATATTTTTTCTTCAATGTCTTAATATGGAACTTAACTCTAACCAAAAAGGAATTTGGCAGAAACAGCCTTGTAGCACACTTTTCCAAATGAATCGTGGTAGCCTAAAATTTACTATTTTTATAAAATATTATAAAATTGTTTTGTGGATAATTGAAATAAAAATTCTCATTGAATGCAAACAAAAGAGAAAAAAACACCTCACAGTAACACTAGAGTCATGTAAATAAGTTCCTTTTAAGAGTTGTTGGCTTTGTTTTGATTTGTTTTGCTTTGTTTTTTAACTAGCCAAGTCACAGCTCCACAGAAAACCTGAGGTAAGGTCACAGCCCCTGTATATAGACTAGTCTCAGTGGTTCTGTCCTCCCAGCTCCCCAGTGCTGGCTGAACTTCCTGTTGCCTTTGGTCTTCACATCTGCTCCTCAGAACTTTCTGGATCTGTGCACAATAAACATCTTCTTTTCACACTTATTGACTTTGCCATCTCACTTTGTCTCATCTGACTACCTTACTGAAGCAGCTTTTTCCACAACTAGAGCTCCCTACAAAGCAGCTAGTTTGGATTATGGCCCTTACTGAGAGAGACTTAAAGACAAAATTTAAAAGAAATCATAATGACAGAAATCATAACAATCGGCGCTAATAAATTTATCCAAATAGCGTAGACCACATGCACCCTGACAGTGAGTGTACCTTGAGCAAAACAAATATGGGGTCTAGAAAGTCTGTGAGCCATGTGTGTAACAGAGTCAGCATTAAAGGGATAAAAACCACATCCTGGCTAAAAATGCAACTTTGAAACAACACAGAAACAAAACAGCTCCTCAGCTAGACTGAAAGAAACCCAATGGAAGACCAGTAGTTGGTGTGGTGGCTATGTTGCTGAACTCTCATGTAGTGGACCGTGGTTAGTGGTTCGAGTACTGGACTTGGTAGATTAAAGTTGCACCAGGTGTGTGTGCATGCATGCATGCATGCGTATCTGAGATCCCAAAAGGATAATAGAGGAGAAGGACTTGTGGTATGATCATTCCCCCTGGGAGGTTATTTCTTGTTTTCTGTCTCTCTGGTGAATGCATGCACCCTATACCAAAAACCTCTCAAAAAAAAAAAAAAGAAAAGAAAGAAAGAAAGAAAAAAAAACAAGAAAAGAAACCCAATGGATACTTGCGCCTATTTTTTTTAAATAAAAGAGGAAAAACTCCTTAAGAAATTAATTAAGAACAAACAAACAAACAAACAAACAAACAAACAAACAAAAAAAGGCCTCTTCAACTTCACAACAGCCTCCTGATGACAAGGGTTCGTTCTTTACCCAAAGAGAAAGGGCAGAAACCATCCAAGCATCATCAGGCAGCTTCATTAAAGGTTGTGTATTTCCAAGAAGGTCAGACTTCCACATGTTTTAGTTTAGCTTCCTGGGTATAAGGTATGTGTAGCTGTTTGTAAAAACAAACAAAAATAATACCTGCAGGGTGTGCTGAGAAGTCTGTAACTTGGATAGAGTGTTTCCTGCATAGTTCATGACATCTTCCCTGTGCTAGGTCTTGGTTAGGATACCAGAACACAAAGGGTTTTTGAGGGCCCATAGAACCACTCACCTCATAACATACACCCAATTTTCACAAATAACTGGAAAAAACAAGACTAAAACTAACATGCTGAAGGAGACCTTGAGATACATTTTTTGACTTTACAAAGGGCCTAACAAACCTAAATAAAAAGATCTAACATACACACACAGAAACAGGATGAGAGGGGATGGGAAAGGCAGCAGGTGGTAAGGTGGTTAAGGCACTGAATTCCCAAATGGCCAACCCCAGTTTGAGTCCTGGACCCAGTGACCTGAAAACCATGGTGGGAACGTGCATGTGCATGGCCAAAAACTCCCGAGGGGAGAATGAAGGAGCAGGAATTATGATGTGTCTGTCCTCCCAGGGGTTCATTTTTCACTTCCTCTCTCTCTCTGTCTCTGCCCGTTGAGGGCACACACCCACAGGGGAAAAAAAGAAAAAAACTAAAAAGGAAAAAGGGACCCGGGGAAAGAGACAGAGACAGGGCGTGCTTGCCTCCCTTGGCACTGGCCCCTTCTGTTTTTGTAATGTAATCTTACCCATTTTCTTTCAATAAACCTTGTGCTTAATTTGCTTCCTTGTCCTTCAATTCTTTTTTTTTTTTTTTTGGAGAGATTTTCACTGTAGGGCGCGTGCGCTCGCCAGACAGACAGAGAGAGACATAGAGACAGAAAGCGAGAAATCACCCCCCAGGGGGGATGGTCACGCCGCAATCCCTTCTCCTCCATTCTCCTCTCAGGATCTTGGGCACGCACGCACACGCACCCGGCGTGAGTTTTAAGCCACCGGGTCTGGGACACGAACCGCGGTCGACTACGTGGGAGTCCAGCGACATAGCCATTATGCTAACTGCCGGTTCCCTGTCCTTCAATTCTTAACTGCGTTGGTGAAGCGTGGACCCCATATTTCTCCAACTAACACTTCACTCTTCATTTAATTCAGCCTCTTAGCCTAATTTCTAATTTCAGTGGCATCAGGATGCTGTGGACATTACTTTGGGTAAGCAGCCAGCCTCACAGGCCAGGACCTGAGCAATAGCAACGGTCTAAATGACACAAGTGACTCCATTAAGGGAGAGCCACACTGTGTGCTATCCGTAAGGGTGTAGACATAGATATAGATATAGATATAGATGATATAAATATATAGATATAGGAGATGGTGGCATGTATGTATACAGATAGATATATATAGGAGATGGTGGCATGCGTGTGTGGGTGTATATATATATATATATATATATATATGTATGTATTATTTATTTTTTGTTTGACATTATTTGCAACTAATTTTTTATAGCAAAAGATATAGAGAAACCCTATGACTATGCTTTCAATGAATGGTTTTAAAACATCAATGATTTTAAAAAGAAATAGCATATTTTTTTCTTCCTGTCGAATTCATTAGGTTTTCTCCACCTTCGTATCCAACAGAAAATATCTGCCACTTTAATGGAAATAAATAAAGTAGTTCTAAAGTACTGGCCATCAGCATGGCATCAACTTAAGAACAAAGTTCAGGTTATTTGGTTATAATGAATAAAGCCTCTTTGGCTGTAATAAGGATAACACTACATTGTCATTATTCTCACTAAGATGGATAGAACAGAATGCAATTATAACAACATTAGGATAACGGGTATTTAGGTCAAGGGAATAAACATAAAAATTATTTTAACACTGAAGAGTATTTAATAAAGAACTAATGTAAAATCTTGAGCCAAATGTATTCATCAGTTAGGAACATTTTATGTGAATGACCTGGCCCACTGCAATTTGAATCCTGGTCCTGGTAGATTGGGAAGAAATACACCAGGTGTGTCTGCATGTGTGCCCAGGATCCTGACGGGCTGGAGGAATAGAAGAAAAAGGGTTGTGATTTGACCTTGCCCCTTGTCCCACTGCAACGGAGGGCTCTCCTTCTTTCTCTGGTG
>NW_006159822.1:14169-18588 GCF_000334495.1 Tupaia belangeri chinensis | reverse complement strand
ACACAAAAAAAAAAAAAAAAAAAAAAAAAAACTATAAAAGGGACCCGGGGAAAGAGACAGAGACAGGGCCTGCTTGCCTCCCTTGGCACTGACCCCTTCTGTTTTTGCAACATAATCTTACCCTTTTTCTTTCAATAAATCTTGTGGTTAATTTGGTTCCTTGTCCTTCAATTCTTAACTGCATTGGGGAAGTGTGGACCCCATATTTCTCCAACTAACACTTCACTCTTCATTTAATTCAGCCTCTTAGCCTAATTTCTGATTTCAGTGACGTCAGGATGCTGTGGACATTACTTTGAGTAAACAGCCAGCCTCACAGGCCAGGACCTGAGCAATAACAACGGTCTAAATGACACAAGTGACTCCAGTAAGGGACAGCCATGCTGTGTACTATCCGTAAGGGTGTAGATATAGAGATATAGACATAGATATAAATTATATAGATATATAGATATAGGAGATGGTGGCATGCATGTATATAGATATATAGAGAGAGCGATGGTTGCATGTGTGTGTGTGTGTGTATATATATATATATATGAGATGGTGGCGTGTGTGTATATTGACAGATGATAGATAGAGGATAGGTAGATAGATACATAACTATAGGAGACGGCAGCGTGTGCAGACTGTGGCTAACCTGGCTCCATACTCCTGAGTTCAGCAGTTTCCCTCCTTTGCTGGATGCACTAGACAAAGCTCAGAAGGGCTTTGAAATGAAATCCGTGCCCTCTGCCATCTCGCACACCTACATTCAGCTGAAAAGTCCTTTCCTCTTTTCTTGCTATAATCTGCCTGCTCTGAGGGCCTAGGTAATGGACTGAACTCCACAAAATGCGAACACAAAGTCTGCCACTAAAAAGACTCAAGGGAGTTTAATTCCCAAGGAACATGAAGTTACACTATTGACTCAGAATGTAAGCACCCAAACAACCAGTCATGGAAAGAAGGGATTATTTAGGGCTGTGCTCTGACAATTTCCTGGCAATCTAAAATAAAAGGCTGGATATTGTGTGTTAGGGTCATGCATATTTCAGAGTATTTTAAAGAGAAAAGTCTCATGGTGCAAGGGTGGGGTACAGAGTGTTTCCCAAAGCTTTAAGTTGGCCAAAGGGTATAGCAAAGAATTTTGCACAACAGAGTTTGGTTACATGTTAAGATAAAATGTAGAGAATGATCTCATGACCTCATGGTCACCCAGGGTCAGCATGTGTAATCTTTAACCCACGTGTGGAGGGACCAGCAGATGGCATTACAGTTACGTCACTGGACTCCCATGTAGTCGACCTTGGTCTGAGTTCCAGACTCAGGGGCTTAAAAAAACTTTTGGAAGCGTATGACACTGCTTTGCCGTGTAGTTAGAGGCTCAGCCATGTCAGCACAGCTGGTGCAGACTGCTTAGAACGAGCCTGGTGACTGGTGCTCTGCTTGTTTGCTGTGGCCTGCTGGGAGAGATCTTTCATTACCTAATTTGACACACACTGCACACCTACTGTGTGCCACACCCTGTCCTCAGTGCTGCGGACACTGCATCTACCACACAGGACTGATCTCAGCCTCCAGGGAGCTCACACTGCAATGCTGGCGGGGGAAGGCAGACGGTACACAAATAGGCAGGTAAAATGCACTTTAGAGCTGATACTGATATGCACTTTGGAAAACAGAACCTGTGTGCACACTAGGGCCCACTTGTTGTAGGTTTGGGAGTTTCTTCCCTCTGGCCTCCCTTCATTTCTGCCCTAAGGTCTCCTTCCTGATATGAAGAAATGAGGCCCACACACAGCAGTGCTGCCTGGCTGCCTCAGCTGCACTTGAACTCCTGGACCGATGTCACCGGAAGTGGGCGGCCTAGAGAATCTGTGCTGGAGAGTGGCACGCAGTGATAGTACAGGTGCTGTGAGGTCACATCCAGGAGAGCTCTTCTGAGCACCCCGCCCTCGCTCCAGGCTAACGGGAACTAAGGCAGAGCATCTGCAGACCAGGCCTTGGCAGGACCCACATTCCAGGGACTGCTGCAAGGTCTTGCTGATACAGAGGGCAGTGTGCAGTGACAGCATGCATGCCGAGGTCTGACTCTTTGAGAGAGAACAGACACAGCATGTTCACGAGCATGACATGCTCATTCCACTGTGCCCTACTCCCTTGTGCAGCAATCACATATGGTCCCCCAGAGTGGCTCCCTCGGGACCTCCTTTCCTGGCACGCGGGCTGAACCACCTCCAGCTTCAGATCTCCAGGCATTCTTGCTCAATAAGCTTTGCCTTTTCTGTTGAGCTGAGGCCCCTGAGCCTGACTCCAGATGTGATGGGTGCTGTCTGTATGACTGTGCACAGCAAGAGCTCAGGGCCACTCCACTGGTGCTAGAAAGAAGTGCAGTATCCCTCCAGAAGTGCAGGCAGGCTATGGCAGGTTGGTGAGAGAGGCACCAAACTGAACATATCACCAAATCCAGTACAGCAGGACATCTACCAGGTGTAAAAGGGTGGCATCAGTAACTGGAAATACTGGGCACTGGGGTGGGGATGGGAGCCTTAATGAACACAACACAGCACGAACATGATCTCTTTCATTAGTGAGGTCTTACATGTCATGTGTCGACCCTTTAAGGCCCAGTGTTAAGGGCTGAGTATATCTCCTCCAAATGCAGGTGTTGAAGCCTGTGAGACACACCAGGATGGTTTGGGGCATTTCCCCAGAACTCTTTGGGCTCAGAGGGTCTGAGAAATGACTGCATTTACACCTGGCCTGTTTGGGATATTTTACCACTGCTGGAGGAAATTCTACACAAGTAACCACAGGAAACCCTCCAAACTAGTGCCCCACCTTGTGATGCGCGAGTACAAGAACATGCAGGCCTGAGGTGACACCTGGAGATGTCAAGCTACCCTTCCAGCGTTCGGGAAAGTGACCCTCCCCTTCATAAGAGACACAAGTTTCCCGGCTTGTACGAATCTAAATGCATGACAGACAACTGATGTCATCCCCCACACGGAAACATGAGCACCTCTATTTGGAATTGACTCCGCTGACATTTCCCTTTCCCTGTAACCTGACCCGTATGTGTCTTCTGCAAATTACTCACTGAATGCTGATTATCATAAAAGAACACAGCCAGCCATCCCTGTCCTTACCGACTGTCATCAGCAGATGTGCCATTTGTCACCAGCAAACACAGCCAGTTATAACTGTCCTTCCTGATAACTCACCTTTTTGGCTTTTGCTAACTGCTTTCACAGAACTCAGGGCTTGTACTTTCTTTTTCCTTTGTGGCTTTTGCCTTTATAAACCTTCCTCCTACCCCTGCTTCAGGGCTGCAAGGTTCTGGAGTGACACGAGTCCTCTTTCAGTTGCCAACTTAATAAATGGCTCCTTTAATTTGGCTACAACTAGATGTCATCTTATTCTCATACTAATTTAAATACAACAACACCTTTTCTGATTGTTGTGGTGGACAAAAGAAGCAGGGGCCCTTCAGAGCAAAGAGTCAGCCCTGTGAAAGTTGAGAAATGCAAGACTGAGAAACCTCGGTGCATAACACCTGGATGCTCCTTGATGGATATTGCAAACTCAAAACAATACTCTGGAAAGAATTTCAAGCAGAAGGATGAATTGGCTCAGAAGCTGTACAACTGTCTCACAGCCCTGTCTTTGATAAAAAGCTGCTGGAGAAAATAGACATTGGCCATAAGGAAAAGATGCTGAAACCCGCTGGCTTATGCAGATTGGGCAGGAGACAGCACCCAGAGCAAGAGCTCTGTGCCAAGACTGAGATCGCTCTTAGTCTGCAGCTGATTCTGCAGACAGACTTCGGAACACCTTGATCCATGAAATATGCCATGTTGCTTCCTGCTGCTCAATGGTATTCATGACTCCCATGTTGACACAAGGGAGTGTCATGCCAGGAAATCCACCATGGCACACAGGCGGCCCAGGCCACCCGTCATGGTAACTGTATGATAAGCTACAAGATTCAGTATGAATGTACTCAGGGCAAATCCAAGACTGGCCACTACAGTGGGTCACTGAACACTGACCACTTTGTCTGTGCCACATGCAGGGGCTGCTAGTTTTGTTGCCATTACCTCAGCAAGATGGCATCCCCATTGCACCCCTAGTGCGACCATTTGCCAAATATGGGCAGCTGAATTACAGGACAGTTACGTAGTAGACATAGGAGACTAACCATGTGATGTGATGAAACAGCTCAGAAAGAATTATGTTGTCTTTAAGCAAAATAATAATTGCTAAGGTTATCTGAGAGTATACCTGTGTGAGCTTTACTGCTAAGAAATTTTAGGAAAGAAGTCTATTTTTGTGAAGTTGTAAATACTAGCATACTCTTAGAGTTTAAATACTTGTTAGATTCATATCAGTAATGAATTTTTTTTTTTTTTTTTTTTTTTTTTTTTTTTTTTTTTT
>NW_006159822.1:12900-13526 GCF_000334495.1 Tupaia belangeri chinensis | reverse complement strand
AAAGTGAAGAGTCTGTTGTAAACTATCCCAGGCCATAAGGTCTCTTTCTTGTTCTGACCACATTAAGAGCCATCATTAGAATTCTAGGCAGCAATGTAAGGCCCTGGCTGAGTATAAGTTTCAAGTTCTCAGGACAGGAAGCTGGTTTTAAGGGACCTAAGGGACTTGGACCACAGATTTTTCCTCCTTGTTAATTTTTAATTTGTGTCTTTATTCTTTTTCTTGTTTTGTTTAGTTTGTTGGTGTCACTGAGTAGCACCAGTCTGTGTAGCTCATAGTAGGTGACCATGCTGTAGGGCTCACAGCATCTCTGCTGAGACGCATAATGTCAACAGCTGTTTTTTTTGATACCTTTGACAAGAAGAGCTTCACTGAGGCAAGGCTGACCTGATGCATCCTGCCTGGGACAGAGATAAACATGAGGGTCATTAAGAGCCAGCAACCCTCCAGTCCCCAAGTCCCCATGAAGTCACAGCATGAAGGTCTGACTGCCCCAACTCTCATAACTTCTAGAGGTGGTGGAGACTCAGGAAACACTCCTGGGTGAGTTCATTCATGGAGGGGCACCCAGTGACTGGCCAGACCATGGCCACATAGCAGAGATGGAAGCCGAGGCAAGTGCCTCC
>NW_006159822.1:9671-12161 GCF_000334495.1 Tupaia belangeri chinensis | reverse complement strand
AAGGCATTTTTTTGAGAGAGAGATTTTTGCTAGAGGGTATGTATGCTCTCCAGAGAGATAGAGAAAGACAGGTAGACAGAAACTGAGAAATTACCCCCCAGGAAGTATGGCTACAATCCCTTCTCCATCTTCCTCTCATGATTTTGGACAGGCATGCACACATGCCTGGTGTGAGATTGGAGACACTGGATCTGGGACTCAAACTGCAGTCAACTATGTGGAAGACCATCTGCTGGTCCCTGAAGGCAATCTTTAAAAGAAAAATAAAGTCTTTTATTTTTTTTCCCTTATTCATAAAAAAAAATTTTTTTTCAGAGGGCATGTGCGTTCCAAGAGAGGAAGAGAGAGAGAAAGAGAGAAAACAAGAAAGCATGCTCCATGAGGCCTTGCTACTTTATAACCCCTTGTCCTCTATTTCTCCCTCTTTTAAGGATTTTGGGCATGTATGCACACTCATGTACTTCACATGTTTTTCAGGCTCCCAGGACTCTAATCACATGGTTGGCCACGTCGGATCGACCTGCCCTAACCACCATGCCACAGTGGCCCATGTTCCATGGTCTAACACTTACTGTGTGGTTAATAAACACAATGTGGTATGACAAAGGGTGGCACATTGACCAATGGAACATAATAGAGACCAGAATAAATTCATCCAACTGATTTTTGCCAAATGTGTCAGAGCAATCCATGGGAGAACACAGAAGTTCTTTATCATGTAGAAGTACAGCAATCAGACATGGGGTGGGGAGAAGAACCTGGGCCTAAGCCTCACATTTTCTACAAACTTCAGTTTCAAAGGATTACACATCTGAATGGAAAATGTAAAAAGGTACAACTCCAGGGAAAGAAAACCTAAGAGCAACACAGAGATTTTCGAGTTAACACCAAAAGTGTGATCTATACAAATGAATGAACACATTAAAATTTGTCAAATGCAACAACCTAGGCTCTGAAGGACACCAGAATGTCACCACAAAATATGCCTCTTAGACTTAAAAGTAATTTCAAATTGAGGCAATTTAACAAGTAATAAAAGCAGGAAAAACTCTACCCTTCATCTTCTTGCAAAAGGCAGGCCCTAAATTTTCCTCTATGTTGCCAGAGGAATTTGTGAGTAGACCTAACTTTATAAGTTTCCCTTATCTATGGGGCTATCTTAAAAGTAATGACGTATTTTTCTATGCCAAAATGCACCCTGATTTTCCCAAAGACCCAGTGTTTAATTTCCAGTAGTTTGCTGCCCTTTAGAAGCGGGAACGCTTTGCCTTTGCTCTGTCATTTCCTGGGAATTCACCATCATTGAAGTTTGACCTAAGTCAATTCTCAGCCACGTCTTTGAGTTACTCCTACTCCTAAAGCCCATTGTGTCTGATCTCAATATCCCAATTCCTGACTTTTTTCCGTAGCTGTTCTTAGAGGATTTTCCCTCAATTACTTAAAGAGCAATTACGTATTCCCAAATTACCCAGAGATAGGGACCAACCACTCTGAATATTAGATTGATTTTAAAAATATTTATTTTGTTCTTTTTTGTTCCTTTACATTTATTTTCATTTTATTGTTTTTTTTTTTGTTTTTTTTTTTTTTGGGAGGGGTTTTTTCCTTTAGAGGGCAGAGACAGAGAGGTGAGAGGGAAACTGATGAGTCACCCACAGTGTGGGGATGGCCACATCGCAATTCCTGCTCCTTCTTTTTCTTCCTGGGATCTTGGGCATGCACACACACATGCCCAGAGTGAGTTTCAAGCGACTGGGTCTAGGATGTGGACCCCAGTCCATCATGTTGGAATCCAACGATATAATTACTACTCCATCTGCTGGTCCCTTCTTTGTTTTTAGTTTTTTTTTTTTTTTTCATAAGGTACATGCACTCACTGGAGAGAGACAGAGAGAAGGAAAGTGAGAAAACACCTCCCTGGGGAATGGCCACACAGCAATCCCTTCTCTTCCATTGTCCTCCTGGGATTTTGAGCATGCACACACATGTGCCCAGTGTGATTTTTAAACCACATGTCTGGGACTCAAAATGCAGTAAGCCATGTGGGAATTTAGTGCCTTGACCACCATGTTGCCTGCTGGCTTCATATTTTTTATTTCTAACAAGAAGTTTACTTACTACTGGAGATGACTTAAAGAGAAAATTATATAGAATTTCTTTTCTCTTTTCTTTCCTTTCTTGTTTCTTTTTCAGTCATTCACACCTATTCTCCACTTTCTACATTTACTTTCATTTTCTTAGAGATAGCTTGCCTTGGGATCAGCAGATGGCACAGTGGTTGCATTGCTGTACTCCAACATAGTCAACTATGGTTTGAGTCCTGGATCCAGGTGCATGTGTATGCCCATAATCCCAAGAGGAGAATGAAGGAGAAGGGATTGTGGTGTGACCTCTTGCTTTGTGTGTCTCTGTCTCTCTACGGCGAGTATACAGGCCTTATATCAGAAACTTTTCTCTAAAAAAAGGGGGGGGGAGACCGCTTGCCTTACA
>NW_006159822.1:8090-9430 GCF_000334495.1 Tupaia belangeri chinensis | reverse complement strand
AGAGTCAAAGGGAGAAAGATGCTTCCCAACAGGGAAGAACTCCTTATCTTTTATTTCACCTATCCTATCAGGATTGTGGACATGCTCACACATGTCCCTGGCATGTTTTCCAAGCCACTAGGACTAGGATTTTAACCACCCAGTCATCCTTTTGGTATCCAGTTCCCTTAACCACCAGACCATGGGGCAGACCTGAGAAGAGGATGTTTCACAGAACCTCTTCTTACCCCTTCTCCTTTTGATGTCTGGGATTCTAACCACCCAGTCAACCATGTGGGATCCAGTGCCTTAACTGCTATACCACCAACTGACCCAAGAGTCAGAAAGCTTTAAAAATGTAAATCTTGGTGAAGTAGTGATTGAGATACTAGACTCCCATATGGCAACCCACAGTTCAAATCCTGGACCTGGTGGCTTGAAACTCATGCCAGGCACATGTACATGTGTGGCAAAAAATCTCAAGAGAACAGTGGAGGAGAAGGTATTGCAGCATGGCCATCCTCCCTCAGGATGTTTTTTTGTTATTGCTACAGCGCATTCATGACTTCCTAGGGGATGATTTCTCGCTTCTGTCTCTCTTGTGAACACATATCCCCTAAAGCAAAGAATTTCTCTCTCTCTTTCAAAAAAAAAAAAAAAAAGAAAAAAAAAAAAGAAAAAAGAAGAAAAGAAAAGAAACTATTAAATTCAGGGACTCAAGAGCCAGTTATATTCGAGGCCAGCAGGTGGTGTAGTGGTTATGTCACTGGACTCCCACATGGCCAACTGCAGTTCAAGTCCCAGACCTAGTGGCTTGAAAATAATGCTGGGCATGTGTGCACGCATACCCAAGATCCCAGAAGGAGAATGGTGGAGAAGGGATTGTGGTATGGCCACTCCTCAGGTGGTGATTTTTCACTTTCCCTTTCACTGTTCTGTCTCTCTCCACTGAGTGCATGCACCTTATAGCAAAAACCTAAAACAAATAAACAAACAAACAAACAAAAACCCACAAGAAGATACCATTTAACCCCAGTTTGAATGACTAGGTAAACAAATGAAGAACTACAAGTGTTGGTGAGGCTGTGATAAACAGGGAACATTCACCTGGTTGACAGTGCCTCTCTCTCTGTGTGTCTTCCTGTCTTGTGGAAGAAGTAACTAGATAGTCCAACATAAAAACATACTCAATTACTTTGTTGACTCCTCCGGAGTTACTAGGCACCCAGGCCCTGTGAGAACAGCTTTTTGCTTCCCTTTGTATACTCTGCTGAGTGGACTCACTATTTATGTGTTAAGGTTGGGACAGGCACTTATATGAAGTTCAGGTCCCAGACTAGCTGTGAGAGGGTCACCCGACT
>NW_006159822.1:6508-7724 GCF_000334495.1 Tupaia belangeri chinensis | reverse complement strand
TATAAAAACTACCTGCCGTTAGAATTACATCATTTTTTATAACAATTGAAGGAGTCCAGGATTGCCGTGCAGGCCCAGCTGGTGACATGGGCCATGTGCATTGCTGCAGGGCTGGGGCTACAGGGGAGAGTTGGGTTTGCATCCCAGCTGGGCCAAGTGGCACGAGCCGTGTGAAGTGTTGCCGGGCTGGGGCCACAAGGGAGAGCGAGGTTTGCTTCCCAGCTGGGCCTGAAACATGTCGGCACGTGTCCTGATCCTGGCTGGCCAGAAGGCTGGTGGAGATCAAAGCATGACAAGACCCTGTCATGGTGCCTGTTTCTGTCTGTCTGTCTCTCTCCCTGTTATAAAAGAAATACAATAAATAAATGTAAAAACATTTATTCTGGGACCAGCAGTTAGCATAATGGCTATGTTGCTGGATTCCAATGTAGTTGACTGCAATTCGAGTCTCAGACCCAGTGGCTTAAACTCATGCAGGGTGTGTGTGCGTACGTGCCAAGCCACCGGGTCTAGGACTTGAGCTATGTTTGAGTACATGGGAGTCCAGTGACATAGCCATTATGCCAACTGGTGGTCACACAAGAGTTTTTTAAAGATTTTTTTTTTGGTCACAGGGCAAGTGCACTGGCCAGAGAGAGAGACAGAGAGAGGGAAAATGAGAAGTCAATAATTTGAGTCTTGGACTTGGTGGCTTAAAGAAAAAGCTGGGTATGAGTTCATACATGCATGCCCAAAATTCTGAGAGGAAAATGGAGAAGAGATTGTGCAGTGGTCCCAACTCTAGGGGGTAATTTCTCACTTTCTTTCTGTCTCTGTTGAGCACATGCTCTATGGCATGAACACACTGGGTTATGTGATTGTGTGCCTAAAATCTTGATGAAATGCACACCCTTTGACAATGGAAAGATATTCAGTGGCAATCAGAATGTCCAGGACGAGAACAATCTTTTAACTCAGCGACAGGCCTCCGTCCACTTCTGCGGCATTATCGTCAGGCATAATCACTAGAAGATTTGTATCTGCAATTTTTTCTCCTCCCTAGAAAGTATCGGTAACCCCAAAAGGAAGACAGGGAATCATCTTAGTCATGTGCAGAGTAGAGGGAGAGCTTTGAGTTGCCCAACACATGAAGGTCTAGCTCAGATAAGAACACAGTACCTCTTATCTCTGCCAATGCTGTTACCAAGTGTTATTACCATGGTCTACATGGTGGCAT
>NW_006159822.1:2689-3594 GCF_000334495.1 Tupaia belangeri chinensis | reverse complement strand
TTGACCAGAGACTCAAGTAAGGGTCTGGTGCCCCTCAGCCTGGCAGCAGAGTTTTTATACAGGCAAGTAAACAAGTTTCATAACGTACACCTGACAGAGGGGTTGCTAGACACTCAACCGTAATGGCAGGGTCATAAGTGCACGTACTTCAGAAGAATAACTTGTGCCTGAGAGGCGCCACCACATCTTTGTCTCTGTATGATTCTCAGTGCTGGTTGCCTAGGCTGACATTAAGATGGCCGCCAATACATGGAGAACAGTTGTCAAGATAGACTCAACATAGAAGAACTTAGCAAAATGTTCTTTACTACCAAGCACCACTGTTATCCTCATGGACAGTATCACAGACATTGTTAGAAGATGGATCCTCCAAAAGACACAGATGACACCGAGGTTCTAGGAGGAATCAGAAATGTGCCTCCCTTGTCCTTTATGAAAATCCCATGTAGTGTGTTCACTAATAGGTTATGTAATAAAATAATAAAATTTCCTTTCATATATTGACAAAAGTAAATAAGTAAATGAACTGGTTTCCCCGTCTAATCTAATTATTTAACTGGACACAAATTTCCACTGTCTGTAGAGAAACTAATTGGCTTTCTAAACTACTCAATGAAATCAAAGGCAAGAAAATTTTTGACAGGATTTTCATGCTGGGTAGCCTATACCAAAATTGCTACATTGTTAAAATCTGTATACAGAGGTGGAAATTCAATATTAAGCATGTATGCAGGAGACCATTGCTGCCTGGTTCTTTCTGGAGTCTGTCTGTCTTTAAGAGAGATTTTTGCTATAGGGTACATGTGCTCACCGGAGAGTCAGAAAGCAAGATATTGACCCTTAGGTGGGATGACCATGCCACAATCCCTTGTCCTCCATTCTCCTCTCGAGATTTTATGCATGAA
>NW_006159822.1:0-1608 GCF_000334495.1 Tupaia belangeri chinensis | reverse complement strand
CGCAGCTCGCCCCGCCCCGCCCTCTCCCCCACCCAGCTCTCCAAGTCCCCCTCTCTCCTCCCTGGCTGCCCAACTCCAGAGCTGGTCCTGGGGCGGCACCTAGCGGCCACTGTTTTAGGTACTGGCGGGCGGTGAGGGGCTGAGGTGGTGGTGGCCAGGAGGATGCCTGAGGAAAGGCGGCGGAAGGCGAGACTCTGGGGGCTTAATCCGACCTTTTCCCACAGAGCTGGGCAGCACTGGGAGGTTCTCCACAGCCCCGTGGCGTGGCGTGGCGTGGCGTGGCGTGGCGAGACGGAGCGGGCCTGCTGCCGCGGTGAGAGTTCTGTTCCCCTGTTTTCCCGGTGAAAAACTCCTTCCCTCCTTTTCCCCTCCCTTTTGTCCTTGACACAGGAGGCGCCACCCTGGCCTGGGACTTCTGACCTTGTTTAATGGTGCTGTCGTTCTTTGCCGTAGGGTGGTATGTGTGCGTTTCGGGGACAGAGACAGACACAGAGACAGATCCCCTGCCACTCAGCTCCTGGTCCAGGGGGGATGGCCACGCTGCTGTAGTCCTTTCTCCTCTCCAACCCGCACGCACACGGGTTGGGTGTGTTCCTCAGGAGGCCTGGTTCCAGACTCTAAGAGCATGGTTGGCCACATGGGATCCAGCCGCTTTCACCAGCGAGCTGGCTGCTGGCCCCTTAGCTGTCATTGTCCTAGCAGGGGGTTGTAGGAGCTCTGCACGCAGGGGTCCAGTGCACCCTCCTGCCATGTTGGACTCGTCGTCCTTTATGGAAGGTCGCGCACGCCGAGTCCGAAGTTGGTGCGGTGGTAGAAAGCGAAGCTCCGGGAACCCAACACAGACCCTACCCTGGGTGGGAAGGCACGTAACAATTTGGCAGGCCTCCCTGTGAACTCCCTGCATATTGGAGCTTGAAACGTAGGGTAGGGTGCTGGTGTTTTGAGAGACGCGGGTCACTGCCCCCACAGGGGGTACGTTAGGCGGTTATGTGACATATTACAGCCTGACCAGCCTTTGGCTTGAATGTTAAGGGAGTTAGCTGGATTCCACATGGTGGATGGGGTAGTTCGAGTTGTGGATCTGGTTGCCTGAAAAACCCACTGTTTTATTGTGTGTGCGTGTGCAAGCGTGTGTGTTGTGTGTATGTTGGGGGGGTGTGTGTACACGTGAAGAGGAGAAGGGGTTGCAGCCTGAATAATTCTTATAAGGGTGCTTTCTGCTTCTCCCTCTGTGTCTCTCTTTTCCTCACCTGCAAAGCACATGGGTCTCCTATGACAAATTGGAGGATTAATGCAAATGAAAAAAATATATATGGAAGTGTGGGGGGAGGTGTTGTCACTTCCAAAAGTGCCCAGGTGAGCTAGGCCTGGCTCCTTTCTTCCTGTGTTTCTGTACTTAGTTCTGGGAGGGACCAAGAGAGAGGAAGGGAATGAGGGAGGGAGGGAGGGAAAGAAGACTTCCTCCCATCAGCCAGCTGTGGGTCACAGGGCACTTGGCTTAAGGATTAGTAGGAGAAGCCTGGGGGTGGGTGGGAGTACTAGGAACTTTCCGACGTAGGCTAAGGTGGCAGAGGGGCGAGCTCTACTACTGCTTCCCCCTTTCCCTTC
>NW_006159821.1:355574-372915 GCF_000334495.1 Tupaia belangeri chinensis | reverse complement strand
AGCTCCTTCTCTCTGCACACACCTGCCACCCTCTGCGCTTCTGTCAGCCATGTCGGAGGCCGGCCTGATGCCAGGCCTGTACCCTTGGGCTTCCCAGCTGCCGGAATTGTGAGCTGATAAACTCCCATCTTTATAAGTCACCTAGTCGCAGGCATTTCTGTTAGCAATGAAATATGGCGTAACTGCTCAGGGCTGCTGTCGGCCTAGGCTTCTGTATGGGCCCACGGTCCATTCTCTCAGTGGCTCTGTATCGCAATCTCCACCAAATTTACTGAGTGCGGCCTTGTGCTGGTGCCCAGGCGAGACGTAACGGAAAAGTCAGAGAGGAATAAGAAAGGCCCCCAGTCCCCAGGCAGCTCACGGGGAGGGAATGCTCCTAGAGTTCTCCTCATGGCTGGGCTCTGGAGCCAGACTATCCCATTTCAAACTCAAGCCAGCCACTCAAACATCTGTGAGACCGAGAACAAGCTCCTTAACTTCATGTGCCTCAACTTCCTCATCTGTAAATAGGACCCATTCGTGGGGCCGTGTAATGCTTACAGGACGGCCTGGCCCACAGTAGGTGCTTCGTACACACGGGAGTGGCTGTCCCCTCTGAAGGAACTACTTCCCTATCAGCTGCTCTCAGGCTCACTCTGCTGCTGCCTCTGCAGTGTGCCCTCACGGCGCCAGGCCAGAACCTTCCCCTCTCGGCCTTCGCAGCTCCCTGTTCACCTCTGCCTGTGCTCCTCACTCTGAGTACCAGCTCCGTGCTCACCTCTGGCCTGTGCTCCTCTGAGTACCAGCTCCGTGCTCACCTCTGGCCTGTGCTCCTCTGAGTACCAGCTCCGTGCTCACCTCTGGCCTGTGCTCCTCTGAGTACCAGCTCCGTGCTCACCTCTGGCCTGTGCTCCTCTGAGTACCAGCTCCGTGCTCACCTCTGGCCTGTGCTCCTCACTCTGAGTACCAGCTCCATGCTCACCTCTGGCCTGTGCTCCTCACTCTGAGTACCAGCTCCATGCTCACCTCTGGCCTGTGCTCCTCACTCTGAGTACCAGCTCCATGCTCACCTCTGGCCTGTGCTCCTCACTCTGAGTACCAGCTCCGTGCTCACCTTTGGCCTGTGTTCCTCTGAGTACCTGCTCCGTGCTCACCTCTGGCCTGTCCTCCTCACTCTGAGTACTGGCTCCGTGCTCACCTCTGGCCTGTGCTCCTCACTGTGAGTACCTGCAGGGGTGAGTGAGAGCGTCTTGAGGACAGAGATCCGGCCACTCTCGAGAGCTGGGGCTTGCCATGTCCAGTCCCACCCGACGTGGCAGGCCCGCTACAGGTCTGCATGCGGGCGTGTGGATGGCATGTGGGGCGGGCACTGAGACCCTCATCTATGGCACGGCCACCAGCATGCTGAGTCACCACGGGCACCCCTGTATTCCTCTGTTTTCCCAGCAGTAGGGTGGACCACCGGCCTCCCTGGACTGACGACGTCCCAAAGATCATGGTACCTGCAGGTACCAGGCACAGCGTTGGAAGCTACAGAGTTAGAGATGAGACCTTTACGAAAAGTGCCAGGACTGAACGTTTGCATGGTGGCCAGGAGGGGCTCACGCCAGGGCCCCACACTTGCCCTGGCTCATCAGAAGGCTCCGTTCCTCGTCTTTTGTATTCTTTTCCTTTTTCTTTTTAAAATTATTTTATTGAACTTTATTTATTTATTTTAATTTGACCAGAGAGGGACAGAGTGAAAGAGAGAGGGAAAGTGGGAAAGCAAGCCACCAGGTTCGGGACTCAAACCACAGTCAGCCATGTGGGAGTCCAGTGCCCTTAATCACCACGCCACTCTCCCCCACTCCACTATCTTTTTTTTTTTCTTAAAAATGGCCTCCAGGGCCGGCAAGTAGTGTGATGGTTGAAGGCGCTGGATTCCCCCATGGCTGACTGTGGTTCAAGTCCTAGACCTGGCAGCTTGCTTTCTCGCTTTCTCTGTCTCTGTTTGATCAAATAAAAAAATAATGATAACAAGTAGAATTAAATAAATAAATCTTTTTTAAACAAAAACAAAGGCCTCCAAGTTACACGAGCTTCAGGCCTCCCTGAATCCTGATGAGCCCGAGGAGTTAATCTGCCCCTCCCCCCCACTCTCATTTTCTTGGTTTTCCAGCCTTTGGCTCTCTCTGTCTCTGCCTCTGGGACTCTGAGTCTGGGAGGAGGCCAAGTAGACACTGCCGCTGGTACTCCACCCTCTCCGGGCCTCCCTGCAGGCGGGATGCCTGCAGAGCAGCTGCAGGGAGTGGCCTGGCGTTGCCACGGTCACATAGCACACCTCCCATCACCCACACCCATTGTTCTTCCCACAGGTTTCTTGGGCCTGAAGCCTCCCTCTCGGTTTTGGCTGTGAATCATGCTGCATCGTCCTGCAGGTCATCCATCCCCCTGCCCCTTTCTGGTCCTCTTTGAATGAAAAGACCTACTTGGGCTTTGGCCATTCAAGCCTCTCCTTGCAGGACATGGTCTCCACCTCCAAAAAAGAACAGCTGTGAGATGCACCCCTGACCCCCACCTGCAGCCTGCGCCTTGCACGGTTCACTTGTGTGAGAAGAGGAGGTGGGGCGGGGTGGGGCAGTGCTGACACTCGAACCGTTTCCTCGGGGAGGAAATGCCATCTTCATATACATGCTATTGAGGGCTATCTCTGCACACCCTGCGGGCACAGTTCTCAACCCCTGCGGCACTTTGGAATCGCTCAGGGAGCTGTGAACCACACGGACGCCTGGGGCCCACTCTGGAGGCCCATGTTCCTTGGCGTGGGGTGCAGCCCAGTAGAAGCACTTTGTGAGGCGCTCAGGTAATTCTGTGCAGGGAGACGGGGCAGCCGGGGGGCGGGGGGTGTCCACTCTGGGAATGGGAGACGTGGTGGGTTCTAGAATGAGCCACATGGCGGGGCTGGATTCCTTGGCCTCCTTGGTTGGCTGTGAGGGTGCAGACTCTGCCTTGCCTCCACCCCACCCACCTGAAGGGCGGCCCGGGCCCCAAGGGCTGGGCTCCCCATGGGTGGAGATCACATTGGCCTCGCCCTCCCTTTACTGCCACCCCTACCCAGCAGGTAGGAGTTTCAGGGCAGAAACGGTGACTGTCAGTGGAGCAGGGCCTTGGTCGCACTTAGCCTGCCACCGGCCTGAGCCAGAGGTCGTGGTCTTGCCAGGAACGGGAGACCGGGGTCCGGGGTTTGTGTCCCCGGGGCCCCTGGTGTTTCGGCCCCATGCCTCCCGTCCGCTGAGTGAGTGCACCATCACCCTCTTGACTGTTAGGTCTCCAGACTGCCCCACCCTGGACTCTGCCCCTACATCCCTCCAAGGCCAGTGGCCACCCTGTGCCATGCACTGCTCCATTGGCTCCGGCCTCAGCCACCTTCCTTCCCAGCCCACTGCCTAGCCGCCTCGCCCTTTCCCACGGACACCCTGCGTTCGCCTCCCAGCGGCTCTGCTTTCCGCATTTCCCTCCACACCAGATCCACGTTCCTGTCTTACAAAGGCCTCTCTCTCTCTCTCTCTCCTAATTCTCTCTTACTCTGTCTTCAAGTTTTCCAAGATTCAAAACTTGATGTCATTTCCCTGTGCTTGGCACAGGGGTCTCAGAGTGTCTTCCAAGGACTAGAAGCATCCGTAGCAAGTCACTTGCTGCTATGTTAGACATGTGCATTCTCAAGTCCCTCCCAGGTTCACAGAATCAGAGACCAGGCCCGCGGTGACTCAGATGTCAGGTGCATGCTGAAGCTTGAGCGCCTCTGGCGGAGATGGGGAGAGTCACACATCTGTGGAGGCATTCAAGGCCTGCCCATGCCAGGCCCAGTTTATCTGCTTGGTCTAATTCCCAACAGTCTCATCTCCCACATCCTTCCAGCAGGCCACTGTGCATACAGGGCCCTCTCCGGGGAAGCCTTTTCACCATTTCTCACTATCGAAATCCCATTTCTCCATGAAGATCCAACTCAGGTATCATTTATTTGGATGGATCTTAAGATTTCTCCCACAGGAAAAAATTCTTTTCATTTAAAGTTTTTGCCCTAGGGTGTGTGCGCTCACTGCAGAGAGACAGAGAGAGACAGTGAGAGAGAAAAAGAAATCACTCGCCAGAGGGGATGGCCACACTGCAATCTCTCCTCCATTCTCCTCCTGGGATTTTGGGCACACATGGACATGTGCCCAGTGTGAGTCTCAAGCTGCCAGGTCCAGGATTCGAACCACAGTCCACTATGCAGAAACCCAGCGCCTTAATCACCATGCCACTTGCCGACCCCTCCTACAGGAAACTTTCTCCCTGTGACGTCCGTAGCATTGCTTTCCTGTTTCCCTTGTTCTCTGTCTCTCACAGAGCTGTCCTGCATTGAAAGTAGCACTTCTTTCAAACACGGCAACACGTTAGAATTGGTCAAGGAACCTGAAAAGGTTCCATATTCCAGGGCAATTCGAATTTCAGGGTGAGGCCTGAAATTGCACACTTTTCAAGTTCCCCAGGTCATTCTAAATGTGTACCTGAGATGATGACCGTGTCTCCTGCAGCAACCAGAGGAAAACTCGTGATGAGGAGAAGTGAGGACTTAGAGTTTGGAAGCCCAGGTTCTCAGCGCTCTGAGCTCTCGCATGGTCATTTAACTTTGGGCAAGTCACTTCCCTCGCCTGGCCTTTGTTTTCTAAACTTGCAACACGGGACATTATTTTTTATTGATGACTCAAAAACTTAGCCAACGCCTGCATTCCTCCCCAAAGAGTCCCATTTAACCTTTCTGAAGAGCAGCCTGAGTTCTAAGGTGCAGGGGGGTGAGAACTGTTCCCTCAGATCTTGTTCGAGGCTGTGCCATTGTCTTGGTGGTTTATTTCCGGGAGCGAGGGTGGGACTTCTCTGTCCCAGCACCTACTGATCTTTACTTCTCCTAAGAAGGAAACCGCACACATCGTGGCAGGGGTCACAGGGATCACAGGGGTCACAGGGCTGTAACTGACAGTAGGAATCCACGGTTATTGGGATGCGGTGGCAGAATAGCCGGAAGTGACCGAAGGGTCAGATGAAAATCCTCACCAGAGGCCAGGCAGAGGGCCCATTGTCCAACAAGCACTTCACCTTACCTTGGCTTCTGAGAGCCAAAAAGTCTTGTCAAACCAGCACAGGTGTGTGTCTGGCGGGGGGGTGAGGGGGGTGGGGGGGGTGGTAAGGCTTTCCTCTGAGGCAGGGTCTTATGTAAAAGGCAGGTGTGAAAAGAGAGCTCTAAGTAGCGGAAGGCGAGGTGCAGATGGATGGAGGGAAGACAGTTTTAAACATAGATCAATCAGCCTGCAGCTTCGGCAGAGGCTGGGGCCTGCGGGTGGAGATGGGTGGAAAGGGAAGCGGAACGCCCACAGAAGCCCCTCTCCCATGAAGGTGCTGCTGATCCCCGGGAACACCCAACAGCCCCCATAGCAGCTCTCAGTTTATCCGCACATCCAGGCATTCCCCTGCGAAAGGGAGCATGAGAAGGCACTCCACCAGGGCCAGGAGCGTAGAAAGGACAGTCCCTGAAATCCTTGTCTCCCATCACCCCCATCACACAGGAAGCTCTCCCCCTCTCTCTCTCTACTTATTTATTTTTGGCAGAGAGTTCCAGAGAGAGGCAGAGAGGCAGAGCGAGAGCACCACCCTCACGATCCTCTCTGCTTTGTCTCCCATGCACACGGGTCGATGTGCTTCTCAAGCTTCCTGGTCCGGAACTCGAACTGTGGGGTCAGCCATGTGGGATCCACTGCTGTAACCACCAGGCCATGGAGCTGCCGGGAACTTTTTTCTTACTTCTGCCACATTCTTCTACTCCCCTCTGGGGAGGGATTTTTCCCCTTGAAGATGGCCTAATTCCTAAGTCCAACTGACCTCGAGGAGGGAGGGGATCGTGCTTTGGTTGGGAGGCCAAGTTGTTTTGCAGATGGGAAAACAGTCCTGGGGGTGCGGTGTCTGGTCCAGGCCCGACCAGGGCGCCAGGACAGAGGTCAAGCCGTCTGCCTGGAGCTTGGGGCACTAGACCATGCTTCCTGATGACTGTAGAGTCTAAGCCACTGAGGGAGAAAAAGCACATGGGAAGGAGCTTTGTTTTGACTTCTTGACACTGGTCAGGACCGGTTCTCCCTGCTGGGAGGATGAGAATGTCACAGGGCCATGGGTGTGACATGTTTTCACCCCACATCCCCTCCCTGGGAGGTGTCTGGCGAAGACTACGAGGAGTTCCCCAAGGTTAAGACTCCTGGGGTTGTTCCAGGCAAACTGAAAGATTTGGGCCTTGAATGTTGATCAAATAAAGCACTCTGGTCCTAAGGATGCAGAGAAATCTTAAAAATAAGAAGTCTTTAAAAATCACCACCTGTAAAGGTCATTGTGATGTTGGATTACCTTTGCAAAGCTTTTTTTTTTTTTTTTTTTTTTGCCTATGAGGGTGATGAATCAGAGCAGTCTGAATTCCATTTCCCTTGGCACAGGTTGGGTTGGGGGAAATGGGCCTCTGAGGATGGAGGGAGAACAGGGTACTGCATGTGAGATTTGGTTTGAGGTGCCCCAGCACTGCATGGGAAAGACATGGGGGGCATCTTCAGTTCTTCAAATTATAAAGAAGTCGAAGAATCACAACGCTGGACAGGGCCTTAGATCAATTCAGCATCTGCTACACTCAGATAACACGACCAGCTGCGTTTACCAATGAGGAAACTAAGGCCCTGGCATACGTGGTCACGGGCTCAGCGTCCTCCAGAGGAGATCAGCAGAGTCGGACCTGGAACAAGCTTCCCAGCCTGGAGCCCCAGGCACTTCGGCCTGTTCTTAACATTTCTGCGCGCCCCAGAGGGCCATCCCAGGCCTGCGACGTTTGGCAAATCTCTTAAGAACACTGTCATTCAGTCTGACGCCCAGGGTTCCCAGGAAACCAGCAACGCAGGGCCCTTCTCTGCCAGACCCTTCATGCTTGGGAAGAACTGACTGGGGAGACCGAGACGTCTTGGCAACACCCCGATGTAGCCTTGGCCTGGGCACCTCCCACCACCCATCCCCGCAAAACCCCCAAACCGGAAAGAATATGAAGAAGAAAGGTCATAAATGATGAGCCTTCACGAGATCTCGACTGGTTTCTTCCCACACTAATCCACAGGATTTGTTTTCAGGGAGAAAAAAAAAAAAAGGAGGAAAAGTATTAACAGGAGGCCAGACGTGCAGACATGGCGACTTCCCCCAGAGAGAGTGGGCCAAAAAACAACTGTCAGCCTCATCCAGTGAGGCGGCCACGCACTCCCATGAGAGCACCCAGATGTTACATGGTATTCATTTTTTAACAGAATTTTAGAGCTGACAGACCCTTAAGGACTCTCCCCGACAGAGGAGGGAAGGATGTTGTCCTAAGACCAAGCAGCAGCAGGGAGGTCGTGGCAGGGTCAAGGGCGACGCCAGTCTTTCCTGCCCGTCTGGGGCTCCGCTGCCTCTGCCTCTCCTGGGCTGTTTGCGCAGGTGAAGATCAAGGCCACGTCCCCTGTTGCTCAAGCAGACACTGGTGGCAGCCTGCCAGGAGAAAGCGCAGGCCAGCCTCCCGGCCTCATAGGGGCTAATAACGCGCTGGTGATCGGCGGAGCACGCTACCTCCTGTGCTCCTGTGGGAGGTGAGGGGAAGCCACAGCGGGGAGACGTGGGTACACGTCGAAGTTCCTCGAGAATCCCCTGAAGTGAAGCGGGCAAGGGGGAGCATGCGTTTGCAAGTTTCTTTCTGCCACCCGAGGCGTCCTTTGGAGATGCCTTCCTTCCAGTGAGGAGGCTCAGGGAGCGGGGGTGGGCTTCCTGCCTGAGAGAGCCCGGAATCCCACTGCACAGAACGGCACAGTCCAGCTCCCATGCAGAGAGGTCGTCAGCACAGGTGGGGAGGGGCAGGCCGCAGGTGCCTCGCCCAGTGACTGGCCTTGCTGCGGTCATGGAGCTTAGAGGATGAGAATGCAGGCTTTATAGTCAGACAGAAGGTCCTGACCCCACCTCTTTCTAGCTGTGTGACCGTGGGAGGTGACTTAGCTCCTCTGAGCCTGTTTCCTCATTAGTAGGATGGGGGCTAGGATACCCACCTCACAGGTCCTTGTGAAAATTCAGTATATCAAATGTTTATCAGTGTCTGATATGTAATACAAAGCTGCTGCTATTACTACTTTTTTCTGTAAGAGATTATTTCCAAGTTCCCTGGAAGCTGCTGGTTTATAGAACAGTCTTCTGGAGACTAGGGGAGACACAAGAGGGTGTGGGCAGAGCTTACAGCTCTTTTTGTGGGACACCACAGTCTGCGTTGTTCCCTTTTGCTTCATCTGGAGTGTTTGGGGGTCCCCACATGAATCCTTTTTAAAAAAATTTGCCACAGGGTGCATTTGCTGGAGAAAGAGAGCGAGCGAGCAAGCGAGCACCCTCTATGGGGAATGGTCACGCCGCAGTTCCTTCTCCTCTGTCTCCCGCTTCCTTCCAGGGATTTGCGCACACACACACATATGTCTGGTGTGTATTCAAGCTGCCATGTCCAGGACTAAACAAGTGGCTGGACATATGGGATTCGACTGCTTAGACAGGTCATGGGCTGGCCTTACAGGAACTTTGTTTTTTTCAGAGAGATTTTTGCTATAGGGCATGTACACTCACCAGAGAGAGACAGACAGAAAGCAAGAAATTGCCACCTAGAGGGGATGGCCACACCACAATCCCTTCTCTTCCATTCTCCTCTTGGGATTTTGCACACACACACACTTGGCATGGGTTTTAAGCCGCTGGCTCCAGGACTTGAAATGCAGTTAACTACGAGTGAGTCCAGTGATGTAACCATTATGTCATCTGCTGGTCCCCTACATGCTTCTAAAACAGCACCAGGGGTTGGCCATCAGGCTGCAAACAATTGAAAAGGGATGGGACTGGCCTTGGTGGCTCAATGGTTAAGGGGTCTGTATCTCACATGGTTGACTACAGTTCAAATCCTGGACCCAGTGAAAAGCACACTTGGTGCAAGTGCGTGCATGCCCAGATGGAGGAAAAAGGATTGTGGCATGACCATGCCTCACTGGGGTGTGTGTGTGTGTGTGTGTGTGTGTGTGTGTGTGTTCTTTCTCTCTCTTGTTCTCTGACAAGTACATGTGGCCTCTGACAAAAAAGTAAAAATGATTTTTAAAAAATGGAAAAAAGCTGAAGACTGGCAGATTTCAAACTAACTAAACTCTCAGCAGTTGCTTTTTCAAAAAAATTACTTTATTAATTAATTAATTTTTTATTATTTTTTTCACATGAGTTTTGCCACAGAAAGACAGAGAGAGAGAGAGAGAGACAGAGAGAGAGAGAGAGCAAGCTGCCAGGTTCGGGACAATTACCGTGGTCAGCCATGCGGGAATTCCAGCGCCTTAATCACACGCTATCTGCTGGCCCCAGCAGCTGCTTTTTAAGACAGGACCAACTCCCGGGGCCACTCTTCATTGCACAGTACATCATGCTTGCTCTCACTTTGCACACGCGGTTTTCCGTGTGGAACTCTAGGCCCTCCATCTTCCTCTCCTGTTGCCTATAGCATGCTATTTACTCATTCAGTCTTGGCCAGTCCTCCCGAGTCACACTGTTCCGGAGTAGGAGGATGTAGGTAGCCCAGCTCGGTGCCTCCAGTACCCGCACCTCATCCGGTTTAACATTACTCTGCTGTGTGTTGTTCTCTCTCCCTGGCTGGACTGTGCACTCCATGAGGGTCAGAGCCCTGTAGGCTATGTGTCTCAGATAACCCTGGCGTAAGTAGTGAGGACGTGCATCAGCTCTGGGTGGTAAGGCCTAACATTGCTTTAAGGCATTGGCTCAGGAAAATAACTAAAGATCCAGTTTCTTTCTTTTATTTTTTTTTTAATTCTGTCTTTAATTTTGTTTATTATTATTTTTAAATGTGGCCTAAGAGACAGAGAGTGTGACAAAAGGGGAAAGTGAGAAAGCAAGCTGCCAGGTCTGAGACTTGAACCGTGGTTAGTCACCTGAAAGTCCAGCACTTTAACCACTATGCCACCTGCCAGCCCAAGTATCCAGTTTCTTTTGCTGCCTCTGTTCTGCCTTTGGTGTGTCTGTGTTACCCTCAGATAGGTTATTATTTGGTTATACAGCGTCTGCTAAGAATGCCCCGCATGTCTGCCGAGAAAGAAAGAAAGCAAGGTTGTTTCCCTTCCAACTACCAAACCAAAGAAACATCGTGTGGCCCCTCCCGAGCTGTGGAAAAAGCAGCATTACCCTGATTGATCTGGATCTTGGAGCTAGAGTGGGCTCTGCTGTCCGGGTCTGGCATGGCTGCTGCACAGTGGGGAAGGATGGAACGGAAGGCCATCTGCAGTAGCCACTAGAGCCAGGGTGGCAGGAGGGTCCCTGAGAGCACCAGTCCCGGAAGAGCCGAGGTCCTGGCCGAGTTACTAGAGAACATTTACTTGGTTCCAGAGTAGGAGGATTTGCAGCCAGGCAGGCCCTCCCCCTTAGGGTGAGGGCCCATCAGAACCAGAGCTGGAACACAGTGATCCAGGAGAAGACAGGAGACGAGGAGACGAGGCTGGTGAGCTGGATGGTGAGTGGTCACATGGAGCTACGGGAGCCCTGTTGTTTGGGGGGTTAAACATGAGTGAGTCAACCCAGAGAAAAAGATGAAGAGAGCCAGGTGCAATAGCACCGAAGAAGCTTCGGCCTCTGTACCACGTGTCGGGAAGGTTGCTCAGCTGTCAAACACCGTTCTTGCTGACGCCTGGAAATGAGATAGGGCAGCTGCTCAACTGTGTCTACGGGCGGATCGCTAAACCTTGCTTCTTTAGGAAAAGCCACTGTTTAGGACGATGCTTCTGAAACAGGGGTCCATGGTTTCCTTTTGGGAAGGTGAGTGAGAGGAGTATGTGAACCACAGGGCAAACCTTGCATATTTTCACGGGATATGTTTATTTCGTAGTAAATAATTTTTTTTGAGAGGTTTTTGCTATAGGGCACCTGCGTTCACCAGAAAGAGAGAGAGACAGAGAGATAGAAAGCAAGAAACCACCCCCCAGGGGGATGGCCATGTCACAATCCCTTCTCCTCCATTCTCCTCTTGGGATCTTGGGCACACACACACACACACGCCCAGCATGAGTTTAAGCCACTGGGTCCAGGACCTCGAACCGCGGTCAGCTACATGGGAGTCCAGTGACATAGCCATTACCCTAACTGCTGGTCCCTTGTAGTAAATAATTTGACATATTCTATAGTAAGAAAACAAACAAACAAACAAACAAACAAAAACAAAGCGTACTTTCAAAAAGTTTATAGAAAATATGTGTTATGAAAAAATGACATGGACGTCTGAAGTTTTTGCACTGAAGTAATTCCTACTTTCATTTCACTTTCCACAGACTTTTTGAAGTCCCCTTACATAGTACAGTGTAGCAAGATGCAAATTCTGTGTGCGTTTTTAAGCTCAACCACGGGCTTGAGGGTGGGTGGTGGGAAGTTGGGGTGGGTGCACAGAATACCCGGGGTGTTTGTGACCAGTCTTTGAGGGCATGGTTTCTTTTTGCTTTGCCCTTTAGGGGAAATGAGAAACACTGGCTTCGAGTGGCAGAGCTGAGGTGGCTGCCTCAGGGCCGGCACTGACACTGCCCTTTCATGACACAGTCTCTACTGCAGCACCAGGCCAGGAGATGACATCACTGCTCTCCCCCTGCACCCTAACTAGACCCTCAGGGACTTCGGAGTAACACAGTTTAGATCTGAGCAGGACAGGAGAATCTGTGTCAGAGCGAAATCTGTGCTTGAGCAGGTTCCTTTCCTCACAGTGAAGTAAGTGCCGGACGCTGCCGAACCCCAAATGTGATGCCATTTGAACCTCTGGCTCTGGCCCAAGGAAGCTGTGGGAGTGGGGACCGGGCCTGGGCACCTCATAAACAATGCCTGTCATGAGGCTCAGAGCAGTAAAGGTTATGTTTGCTTGACGTCATTGCTTTCTTCTTTTCTTTCTCTCCCTTTTCTTTTCGGTAAATCTCGTTCTTGGCATCCTGTTTCCCCCTGCCCAGGACACTTAGTGTTCTCTGCATTTCTTCCAGACAATGGGTGCTAAGCCTTTAATCTTTGTGACTTTTCTCTGAGTGCCCACTCAGATGGGGGGATATGTCAGTTTGGTTTCTCAATGAATTTTTGTCCCTGAGGGCTATCAGGAGGTGAAAGGATTTGGAATTCTCTTTCTTTTTGATGAAGAACTTTCTCTGTTCTGCCATGGGTAGTTCTTGAATGATCAAGTCCTGGGGACGATTAACCTCTTGCTATCGGTGAGTGTTTGAAATTTCCTGCACGCACCTCAGCAACAGTCTTCCCCAGAACGTGTGCTTGAAATTCTGCAGGGTGGTCTCCGTTCCACAAAGTGGGACCTGTTCTACAGGGCCCACGAGAGGAAGGAAATGTCACACAGGTGGAGTTTTGAGAATTACACAGAGGAAACAGTCAAAATGTCACTCCATAACTAATTCAAGTGGAATAGAAATTTAATAATGTACAGCAGGCCATTTTGCATTTACATAGCACTTTTCATCTGACCTTGGAAAATATGAATCTCTTTAACCATGGTCTGGTTTGTGCTAGGAGTCCTGTCTATTTTTTTTTTCCTCCTCCCCAAGGCAAAGAAAGAGTAACTGACTTATTCAAGTTTGTACAATAGGTCCTCAGATTTGAGAGAAGTTGGTATTGGTGTTATTTTCAAGCCCTGGGGACAGGAGAAGGGTTTGGAAAACAAAGATCACTTTTCTCTGGCCAAATGGCCACCCAATGAAACACCTTCCTGCTGGGACAGCTCTTTCAGGTGAGCACATTGATTCAGTCAAAAAATATGAACACAGAAAAAGATCAGCCCGACCTGCACTTGACACCTGTTTCTGGTGAGGGGAGGGTGTGGTGTGGCCTCGGAATCTCTGGTTGGTGAGGGGAGGGTGTGGTATGGCCTTTCCCCTCGGAATCTCTGGTTGGTGAGGGGAGGGTGTGGTGTGGCCTTTCCCCTCGGAATCTCTGGTTGGTGAGGGGAGGGTGTGGTGTAGCATTACTCCACCCCCCCTGCCCCACCCCTGGGATCTCTGACAGTGGGGGCGGTGTGTGTGACATGGCATTTTCCCCCCGGGATCTCTGACTGGTGGCCGAGGGAGTGATCTGGTTTATTTTTTGACCATTGCCGCACAGTTGGCAGGGCATATGTGAAGGGTCTAAGGCTGGTACCTACCAGAGTTTGGAAATAACTTGAAAATGTTAACAATCATCAGGAAGACAGGGTGGGACATGTTTCATCTGGTCATTTATGCTCTTTGCAATCCCAGTTAAACTGTCCCTGGAATGAACCAACTGCTTCCAGAAGCTCAACTTCGGTCACCTCTGAAACTCACTTGGTAGGATTTATGGCGATCACTTGATCTCTTTCTACGTGCCTATTTATTTATAATTCATAGCTGACCGATTTCCACAAGAAAGTTAGCGGTCTTGTAACAATGTTCGAAGTAAAAATCAAAGATTGAAAACAGAGCTGGCCCCATGGCCTAGTGGATAAAGGAACCGGATCCCAGTCATGCAGTTGAGTCCTGGCTCCAGCAGTGTGAGAAACACTCTGGGTGAGTGAATGTGTACACCCCAGATCCTGAGAATGGAGAAATGGAGAAGGGATTGCGGAATGACCAATCCCCACTGGGAAGGGCTTTTTCTCCTGCCCTCTCTTTCTTTCTCTGTATCTCTCTCCAGCTAGCATGTGGGTCTTCTGACAATTAAAAAAATGTTTTTAAAAGATCAAAAACAATGGCAAAGGAGAAGGAGAACCAGCAGTTGGCATAATGGTTATGTCACTAGACTCCCATGTAGTCGACTGTGATTTGAGTCCTGAACTCAGTGGCTTCAAACTCACTCTGGGTGCGTGTGCATGCGTGCCAAAAATCCCAAGAGGGGAATGGAGGAAAAGGGATTGCAGTGTGGCCTCCCCCACCCCCCAGGTGTGTGTGTCGGGGGATTTTTGCTTTCTGTCTCTGTCTCTCTCTATCTCTGGTTAGAATATGTGCCCTATAGAAAAAAATCTCTCTTAAAATAAAAAGTAAAAAGAAAAAGGTACTTTAAGTAATAAACTTCTCTAGTTACTGTGATTGAGTTGAAGTTTTTATTTTTATTTATTTACTTTTAACCTTGTAGGAGGGCATGTGTGCTCATCAGAGAGAGAGAGAGAGAGAGGAAGAGAAAGAGAAAGAAAGTAAGCCACCAGGTCTGGGACTCGAACCACAGTCAGCCATGTGAGAGTCTATGCCCCGACCACCACACCACCTGCTGGTCTCCTCGAGTAGCTTTAACTGTGAACCAAAAGACGCATATGGATGGAAACACAGTAAGTTACATCATTCATTTCTGTCTGATAGAAATAATGACAGCTGTTCAATGAGACAACTGTATCTAGCACCACATTAATTTCTACAATAAGTTTATATTAAAGATCTGATATAAAACATATTTAAAAACATGATGGCTTTTTGTTTGTTTGTTTGTTTGCTTTTGCCACAGGGCACGTATGTGCACCAGAGAGAGACAGAGAGAGGGAAAGTGTGAAATTGCCCCCTGGGAAATTATGGCCATGCCATGATCCCTTCTCCTCCATTCTCCTCTTGGGATTTTGGGCACACATACACATGGGCTGGCATGTTTTTCAAGCTGCTGGGTCTAGGACTTAAACCATGAGGTTGACCATGTGAGATCCAGCACCCTAACCACCATGTCACCTCCTGAGTCCAGAAATTCTCTTTGATCTTTCCTCTCCTTCTGATGATGGGGGCTTTAGGGTGGGTTGGGTGCAGGCAAGAGTTTCCATTATGGTTTTTGGTTGCAGGCAATAAAAATTGCTCTAGCCAACTTAGGAAGGAAAAGAAGCCCTTTAGAGTGGAGTAGTAGAACCCATCAGTCTTGGTTAACTCCAATGTTCAGGCAGCAGGTCTTGGTAGGCATCCCTAAAGGAGTTAGCAGCTGGGTGGGTGGATGACACACAGCTTTTCCTTCTGGCACTGCATGCTCCGGACAAAGATCCCAGTGGAAAGCACAAGGAACACATTGGGTCAATGGCAGCTGTTTGGTTAGGGCAAGAAGCATACAATGAAGACAGAGGAGTCCCCTCCAGGAAATGAGGAGCTGTTTTTATGTATATGACTATTAGTATTATTTAAGAAAATCCCCTGATTGAAAAGTAAAGCTGCTTTTTATAGTTTTGCACTGTCTGAGCTACTCAGTGGTGTTTTCACTGACCTGATGCTTGTCCAATGGTCAGGTTGAGCATCTGTACATATGACTTTTCTGTCATCAAGAAAAGGGCCTGTTGGGCAGCGTGTTTGTTTGCTAGGGCTGCTGTAGCAAATGGCCACAAACGATATGCTTAAAACAACAGAAATTTCTTATTTTAGTTCTGGACGCCAAAAGTCATAAATCAAGGTGTCGGAGGGCCATGTGCTCTCTGAAGGCTTCAGGGAAGAATCCTTTCCACTTCCTGGCCCTTGGTGGTTGCCAGCAGTTCTTGGCTTGCCCTTACTTCATTCCAGTCTCAGCCTCCATTGTCAACATGGTTTCTTCCACGTGCGCCTATGACTCGCATGGCATTTCCCTGTCCCTCTTCATCCTCTTCTTTAGGGGTACCAGTGATTGCGTTTAAGGAACATTCTAATTCAGTATGATCTCATTTTAATTTACATATTAATTGCATCCACAAATATCTTACACCAGTGCCCTCCTAAACACAAGGGATACCTTTCAAGACCGCATGTGGATGCCTGAAACTGAGGGTAGTGTCAAACCCTGCATTCGCTATGTTTTTTCCTTTACATACACACAGATGATAAAGTTTAATTTATAAATTAGGCACAGTAATAGGTTAACAACTGATAATGAAATAGATCAATTAATAATATGCTATAATAAGAGTTCCTTGACTCTGATTGCTCTCTCTTCCTGTCTCTCAAAATGCCTTATTGTACTGTGTTGCGAGTAACTGAGATCACGGACTATGGAACTGGGTAACAAGGGGGTGACTTACTTCCAGTAGGGGCGGGGGGGGGCCTTCATGTTTCCAAATAAGTCACGGTCACAGATTTCTGATAGATACGCATGTGGTGCAGAGTCTATTCAACCCCACACAGGCCAGCAGTGGAGTTCGCTCCTCTCGTGGTTGAGGAAGTCAACTTTAGTACCAAAAATAAATAAATAAATAAATAAAAATAATGGGTCTGATCTGGAATTCATCGAGAAGGAAGCTTCCTTCGGTGAAATTTAACAGGGACATTTTTGTTTTTCTGACTCTAAACACCTTTTAAAAGCTCTTGGATTTTATAATTGGGGAAAAAGGGTATTGTAAAGTTTTTAGACTAGACCACAAGTATGTCCGGACTTAGTTTTTAGGGAGTCTAAGATGGAGTCAGTTTAAATTGCTTTGCCCTGAGAGAAAAAAAACTTTTAAAAAAAATTTTGGTGAGTGCATGGGTTTAGAGCAGGGGTGTTTCTAGACCTTAAATGTCCCGTTTATCTCTGTGTTTAGTCCCCCTCGCCTCAGGCCCGCTTTTGTTTCTGTTCTGCCCTCTCCTTCTTTTCCTCAAATTTAGACCTGACAATCCCTGGAGTTATTTTTAGAGGAGAAAACAAGGGTCTGGTCTCTCAGGGAGATTCAGAAAGAGAACAGGAACTCAGAAACATGATGTGTTTTGTCCCTCTCCCCTAAGGGCTAAGTCATAGGGATGTGGTTACCACGGTGACCCACAGGCACGGCCATAGACTTTGCTGGGTGTCAACTCAGCTGTTTTTTCCCTAATCTCATATAACACAGCAGTCATATGGAGAAACGCAATTGGGTTTGATTTTACTGTGGCTTTTTATTTTTCCGGTTGCAAGTCTGGCCTGCAGGGTTAGGCCACAGAGTTTTGAGCAGTGAGGCTGGAATGGTGGCTATGGGCCAGGTGACCAGAGTCACTGAGCGCTAAAACTGGACTCCAGAAGGCCTCTCTTTCTCAGATCGTCATGTTAGACTAGCTACATCAGAATCTCTATGTGCCATGTACACATTAAAAATGTAGTTTTTTTAGAAATATTTTTTCCCAAAGAATGATTAATTTAATTTATTCTCATTATTATTATTTTTTAAATTTGCTATAGGGCATGTGCACTCACCAGAAAGAGAGAGAGAGAGAACGAGAAGGAGAGGGAAAGTGAGAAAGCAAGCTGCCAGATCTGAGACTTGAACAGTGGCTGGCCATGTGGGAGTCCAGTGCCTTAAACACCACACCACCTGCTGGCCCCAAAAGTATAGATTCTTTTTTTTTTTTTT
>NW_006159821.1:353510-355215 GCF_000334495.1 Tupaia belangeri chinensis | reverse complement strand
CCCAAAATTATAGATTCTTTTTTTTTTTTTTTGAGAGGTTTTCGCTATAGGGCGCTTGCGCTCGCCAGACAGACAGAGAGAGACATAGAGACAGAAAGTGAGAAATCACCCCCCGGGGGGATGGTCACACTGCAATCCCTTCTCCTCCAGTCTCCTCTAGGGATCTTGGGCACTCACGCACATGCGCCCAGCGTGAGTTTAAGCTACCGGGTCCTGGACGCGAACTGCGATCGACTACGTGGGAGTCCAGCGACATAGCCATTACGCTAACTGCTGGTTCCCAAAGTATAGATTCTTGATTGCCATTCCAGAGGTCCTAAACCCGAGTCTGGTGAATGGCTTATAAATGTGCACTTTTTGCAAGCACCCCCGAGCTATTCTTACGCAAAGTAACGTTTGAGAACTTCCTCTGCAGAGGATGTGGAGCCTGGGAGCTGGTTGGCAGACTTGAGTCTTAGATAGAGTATTTTGATATTGGGGGAGGAAAACAAAGCTAGGCAGCTGTTAAATAATCCAGTACTTTTTGAAATACTTAAATATTGTGCCCACTATGTGCCATGTGCTGTATTAGTTGCTTTAGAAGCATTAACATTTAATTGTCATAATAACCCCAGGAAATGTTTTCTACTCTCTGAGGAAACCGAGGTGCAGCAACTTGCTAAGAGGAAACGGTGTAGTGACCAGTCGGAAGATGGACTCGGGGAAAGAGACCCCATGTAACAAGAGGATGAGGAACCGAATCGGAACCTCGGCTACCAGTGTCCTCTCTCCTACTAGCTGTGAGCTCTCTCAGGGTAGGAATGCTGAAATCACAGCTCTCCCAATACGTAGCACTTGTTAGATTGCACATGTCCCAGACTCAAAACTAGAGTGTCAAGGTCCTGGAATCAGCTTTGTCAATACCTTGTGTGGTGAGTGACTGAATATCAGACTCTTGATTGGTAAAGGGAGAGCGCTGGAAATGTACCTTTCTTCTACTGCAAATGGGCAAGGCCATGAGGCTGCATAACTGGAGGTGGAAGGGCACTTTCTCTCTTTCCTAAAGATGCTGTGAGTAATGGAACCTGGGGTTGTAAAGACTGAAGAGGGGAGGGACGACAGGAGTGCCTGCTGGCAGATGGACAAATTAATACAGGGGAAATGTTTACGCTACACCTAAGACAAGCAAGTGGAGATTACTATTGCTGTTATTTTAAAATTTGCTATAGGGTATGTGCACTCGCTGGAGAGAGAAAGGGGAGGAGGGATAGCCATGCCACAATCCCTTCTCTTCCATTCTCCTATTGGGATTTTGCCATGCATGCACATACACCTGCCTTGTTTTTCAAGCCACCAGGCCTGGGACTTGAACCTTGCAGTTGGCCATGGGGGATTCAGCTATCTGAACCACTATGCCACCAGCTGGCCCTTATTGTTGTTATAATCTCTAGATTTCTTTCAGCTTTTTTTTTTTTTTTTGTTATAGGGCGGGTGCGTTCACCAGAGAGACAGAGAGAGACAGAGAGACAGAAAGCGAGAAATCACCCCCTGGGGGGATGGCCATGCCACAATCTCTTTTCCTCTTGGGATCTTGGGCACGTACGCACATGCACCCGGCGTGAGTTTAAGCCACTGGGTCCGGGACTCAAACCGCGGTTGACTACATGGGAGTCCAGCGACATAGCCATTATGCTAACTGCTGGTCTCTAGATTTCTTTCAGCTTTT